>NW_027442573.1:0-57500 GCF_048569485.1 Anomaloglossus baeobatrachus
TTAAACCTTCTTTCCTCGAGACGTAGCGGATGCCCCCGTGTTCCAGTCGCAGGCCTAGGTGTAAAAAGATCTTTGGAAAGGTCTCTGTACTGTCCCCTCATATATTTATACATTGTGATTAGATCCCCCCTAAGCCTTCGTTTTTCCTGTCTTGGTGTTGCAGCCCCCCCATTCCTCTAATAATCTTGGTGGTCTTCTCTGCACCCTCTCCAGTTCAGCTATGTCCTTCTTATATATCGGTGACCAGAATTGTACACAGTATATAAGTGCGGTCGCACTAGTGACTTGTACAGAGGTAGAACTATATTTTTTTCATGAACACTTATACCTCTTTTAATACATCCCATTATTTTATTAGCCCTGGCAGCAGCTGCCTGACACTGTCCACTAAAGTGAAGTTTACCATCCACCCACACACCCAAGTCTTTTTCTGTGTCTGTTTTACCCAGTGTTCTACAATTAAGTACATAATCATAAATGTTATTTCCTCTACCCAAGTGCATGACCTTACATTTATCTACATTAAACTTCAATTGCCACTTCTCAGCCCAATCCTCCAATTTACATAAATCTCCCTGTAATATAAAATTATCCTCCTCTGTATTGATTACCCTGCAGAGTTTAGTATCATCTGCAAATATTGAAATTCTACTCCGCATGCCCCCAACAAGGTCATTTATAAATATGTTGAAAAGAAGCGGGCCCAATACTGACCCCTGTGGTACCCCACTATGAACTGGGTGGAGTGCGCCTCTCCTCCCTCCCAACCCCCCCCTGAACACAGCCGAGTGTAACGGAGGGAGGGACGGGGGGCGGGGATGTAAAAAAAAAAAAATTATATATTTTTTTTTTTTTGCTGCCAGAAAGTGCCGCCCCCCGCCACGTGCCGCCCTAGGCACGGGACCACGGGTGCCTGGTGGCAAATACGGCCCTGCATCTAGTAAAGAAGGGCCCAGTGAGGAGGAAAGAGCGTGATCCAATATGATAGGATTACCACTCCATAACTGCAGAAACTAATTCCTGCACCCAGTGAAGAGGAGGTAGATAACTCGCTAATGCAGGAAGACTACACGGCAGACAGTGATGATACGGGATCCGCTATAGAGGTCACTTGACACTTTAGTATTGACTGGAGACAATGGAAATTACATTTCTGTGGATCCATAGATACTTCCTACATGTGCAGCCAGCTAGATAGCATCCAAGGCTGAGCATAAAGCCTCTCACTTTAGAGAGCTGTCTGCCGACCTATGGCTCTGACCACTGTTCAGCCAGCAGTGATCTTTCCTGACTCCTTCATACACAGGAGCGGTCACTTTGCCGATCACTCCTGTGTTTTCTGCCAGAGAGCCGCTGGCAGACATCTCTAAAGGTGACTTTTCTCTAAAGAACAAAAGGATCGGCAGTCCGACATTGGACGCCCCAAATCTTTCTGTTTCCCAGCATCATCTTGCAGGGGCCCCCATACACTGTCCATATCATATGTATGCAGCTCCAAGCCCCACTCCTGTGTGTGTGTATGTATGTATGTATGTATGTATGTGTATGTATACGTGTATGTATATAAGATACAAAGATCTCCCTAAGGTCAACCATCCTTGCTTATATATATATATATATATATATATATATATATATATATATATATATATATATATATATATATATATATATATATATATATATATATATATATATATATATATATATATATATATATATATATATATATATATATATATATATATATATATATATATATATATATATATATATTAATTTAGTGTGTGTGATGGATATGGATCTTTTTTTTTTTTAATTTGTTGCTTAAGTGCTCGAGTGGTGCTTTAAATCTTAGGTGGCTTCCCCGATCTTGTACTCACCCTCCGGCATTTCCATCTTTTTTCACTGTCGCTCTGGTCCTGAGGCGCCATCTTGCGCCTGTAACATCTAACTCACATCTTACATCACAAGTGCTCAATGCAGGTCTATGAGAGCCACAACAAGGCTCTCATAGACGTTTGTTGAATTGTGACCTCTGTGCAGTGCCGTGTCGGCAGAGACTGGAGTCGCGGCGACAGAAGATGAAGCTGCCGGAAGGTGAGTATCAGACGGGGGACTTTGATTTAAAGCACCTCTCCAGCTGTAAAATAAAGACAAACGCCAGCGTGGTGCTTAGTGTCTGCCGTTATCTGGATAGTATGGCCTTTGTACTTTCATGGTGTGCACAGGCTCACACATGCTGCGGTGTTTGGGTTACAGATACAGCAGAGACTACGTGGTAGAGGGAGAGCCCTACGCTGGCTATGATCGGCACAACGCAGAAGTGGCCGCCTTCCACCTGGATCGGTAAGTGTGCGAGGATAGATCTGTTCCCTCTGGGATGAAGATGCACTAAGTGCAGATTTGTGACTTTACTCCACACTTTTTTTTTTTTTTTTTTGTCAATGACCGTCTGTGTTCACATTTTATAGGATTCTCGGCTTCAGACGGGCCCCGTTAGTCGTCGGCCGATACGTGAATCTTATCACGGAGATCAAACCTGTAGCTACTGAGCAGCTGCTGAGCACCTTTCTAAAGCAAGGTGAGTACGGACCACCACTCCCATCATTCCCACAAGTGTCTGCTGCTAGGGGCACTGAAGAATGTATCCCAATGGGTTTGTGATTTGTTTTTCCCACAGGGAACAACAGCTGCTTCTATGGAAAATGTTACTACTGCCGAGAAACCGAACCCGCCTGTGCCGAGAGGGAGGTGATGGAGGGTTCGGTTACTCTCTGGCTTCCTGATGTTTGGCCTCTCCAGAAGCACAGACACCCCTGGGGGAGAACGTATCGGGAAGGCAAATTGGCAAGGTAAGATATACCGTATTTTTCAGACTATAATACGCACTGGATCATAAGATGCACCTTTGTTTTAGAGGAGGAAAATAGGAAAATAAAATCTTAAGCAAAAAATGTGGTCATGACACGTGTGGAACCCCCCCCCCTTAATTTTGATAACCAGCCAAGATAAAGTCTCACAGCTGGGGGCTGGTATTCTCAGGCTGGCGAGACCCACATTATTGGGAGCCCCTCAAGCCTAAAAATATCAGCCAGCAGCCGCCCAGAATTGCCACATCCATTAGATGCAACAATCCTGGGACTTTTCCCGGCTCATCCTGATTGCCCTGATGTGGTGGCAATCGAGGTAATGAGTTAATGGCAGCAGCCCATAGCTGCCACTAAGGCCCGTTTCACACATCCGGCATTTTGCCAGATCCAGCACGCATGTAGTACAATACATTCATTTACAGTGGATGCGCGACACCATGCGGTTGTGTGCTTCATGCACAACCGCATTTGTCCGCATGGTGTCGCGCTTCCACTGTAAATGAATGTACAGTACTGTATGCGTGCCGGATCCGGCGAAATGCCGGATGTGTGAAACGGGCCCAAGTCCTTGCTTAGTTATGGCAGGCGTCTGAGACACCCCCTCATTACTAAGCTGTAAAAAAAAAAAGTAAATAAACACAATCTCCTAAAAAAAATCCTTTATTTGAAATAAAACACAAAAAAGCCTCCTTTTTCACTACTTTAACCCCTAAAACACCCCTCCAGGCTCTGCTACATCTGACAATCACAGAGAGCGGCTATAGAGCACGACCGCTCTCTGTGAGGGTCAGGCTACAAGTGAAATGAGCCGCGCGGGATCAGCGGTGACTCCTGCTGTCACCATCGCATTGGCTGCAGTCTGATATGCGGTCACAAGTGAAGGACTCCCGCTGTATACTCACTTTTCCTCACTCCATGCAGCATCGCTCGTCTTCCTGTCTGTGCCAGCAGCAGCGCCGCTGACCTGTGTGGAGCTGCGTGCACAGGCATGAAGTCATCGCTGTGTGCACCGCTCTCCACACACATCAGCGGGCCGGCAGAAAGGAGGACATCGCAATGCTGCAGGGATCGGTGGCCGGTGAGTATACTTATTCACTGCCCCCGTGCTAATGATGATACGCGGGGAGCAGTGAATATAGCCGCACTTGTTCACTACAGGCTGTAGGAGCCAGGGATGATCCCGTGGGCCGGCTGTTTACTATGCGCGCCCCCCGCCCATCATCCCGCCCACCTCTCAGCGCTGGCTTCAGGGATGTGGTGGATGTGAAAAAGAGATGATGAGCAGGTGCACGTGGTCACGGTAGGCGCTTTCTACAGCCTGCTTCTGATGATCCGCTCCACCACCGCCACACCCCTCTTCCCCGCAGCCATAGGACTAGAAGATGCACCCCCCCTCCCTTTCCCCAAAAATTTTGGGGGAAAAAAGTGCGTCTTATAGTCCGAAAAATACGGTAGATAAGATGGGAGTGATTCCTTTCCTTACATTTCTCCGGTCTTCTGTCACTGATGGATATATTTCTGGCAGGTGGGAATATGATGAAAGTTACTGCGATGCTGTGAAGAAGACTCCTCCCTATGACGCTGGGCCCAGACTCCTTGATATTATTGATACCGCCATTTTTGATTACTTGATTGGAAATGCAGATCGCCATCACTATGAGAGTTTCCAGGATGATGAGGGAGCCAGCATGCTTATATTGCTGGACAACGCCAAGAGGTGAGTGTGCACCAGCGTCCCCCGTCGTGTCAGGTACGCCCTTGTATCATCCTCATCGGAGCGAACTACGCCGGGCAGTTGTTCAGAGTATATAAATAGTGACACAAAAATCAGTGTGGTGCGGCTGCTTCTATATATGCAGTAGGGGACATCGTCCTACTCTTAGTTTTCCTAATTCCATACTGTAGAATCACATTACACTGGAGCCTTGGGTTACGAGCAGAATTGGTTCCGGGAGCTCTTAAACCAAGTTACTCTTATATCAAAGCAAATTTTCCCATAGGAAATAATTGAAACATAGACCATTCATTCCACAACCCAAAAAGATTTACTGTATTTATACAAACTTATTACAGTAATACAAAATAATGCACTGTATTCATATAAAAGTCACTGATACAAAATACCGTGCAGTAAAAACATAGAAAACTAATTCACCTGCACGTTGGCTTATAATAGAATTGTTGGTGTGCATGAGGTGCTATAGACAGAAAGCAATTATGTATAAATGACAATGTTTATTCTAGGACAATACAAAAAAAATACCCCCCAAATCTATTCTCCCCAAAATAAGGGCAGAACTAAGGCTGCTTTCACACTACGTCTTTTTAACATGCGTCCTGAACGTTTTTTTTTGCTGCAAAAGCGGATCCTGCTTTTACAGCAAAAAACGCATGCAAACGCATGTGTTACTTTGCAGGATCCTGTCACTGGATGTTTAGGGGCGGGCATTGGAGTCATGTGATCGGGAGTGAGGGGAACTAAACGTGCCAGACCGGGAGCCGGCATCTGACAGCTGCGAGGCTCGTAACCAAGGTAAACATCGGGTAACTAAGATAAGTGGTTACCCGATGTTTACCTTGTTACGATTGTCCGCAGCTCTCAGGTGGGGGGGGAGGGGGAGGGAGGGGGAGAGAGGGAGAGAGACAGAGGGAGGAGAGAGACTGATCACGGAGGCTGGCTTCTGGGCATGCTCAGTAGAGCAAGCAGGATCCTGCCTATCAGCACGCCAGCGTTCACCTGCGTTTGCGTGCTGTTTAGTCAGGATCCAGCGATTTGCAGTATTTGGACGCAGCTCAAAAACGCTACATGTAGCGTTTTTGAAAGATGTTAAACTGCAAGTCTCTGGATCCTCACTATAACGCACGCAAACGCAGGTGAACGCATGTTAACGCGAGTCCATTGCAAATGCATTGAAATGAAAACGCATTTGCACTGGATCCGTTTCTGCGTTAAAAAACCGTTCAGGACGCATGTTAAAAAGACGTAGTGTGAAAAGCCATATGTGGGTAGGAATACTGCGCAGGCAATTAGATTACAGTACAAGCAATGGGCTGTACTGGTTATCAGATGGAAAGTACAATACTGTATCCACAAATGCAAATTCATAGACATCCTATATAGTATATACTCTACTGTGCAATGGTATATAGTATACAGTACATATGTACAGAAAGTTACCTCCAGAGCGGGTCAGAGCGCAGTGAAAGGACAGAACCGGAACCATGCACGGCGAGTATTTGCTCTTATTGCAAAGCATTGCTCTTAAACCAAGTTACAATTTTTTAAAAAGCTTTGCTTGTTTTGCAAAACACTCTCAAACCAAGTTACTCTTAATCCAAGGTTCCACTGTACATCCTACACTGCCGACCCCATGCAGGATGCTGAGTCTCCTAATGGGTTCCTTCACATCTGGCATTTTTTTGTTTTTTTGCTTTCAAGAAAATGTCTTATTTTGCCTGCAAAGCAAATGAGCTTTCACAACTCCCATTCACACAATGCATATATATATTTATTTTTTTTTTTTAATTACAGCAGGTCATTTTTTCAGTGTTTTCCACCAAGTGAATGGGGTGGCGAACATTGCAAAAAAAAAAAAAGTGTACTATACTTAGCTGTCTTTCTGCCAATGCTCTGGTTATTGGTGCAGAAAATATCAGAAAAAACGCTGCGTGTGAACATCGGCAGAGTCTACATTTATAAATGTTTTTCCAGAATATCTGCAGACCTGATTGCAGTGTGACACAATGTAACAGCGTCAATGACCACAGTCTGAGGCCACTTATTCCTTCCCTTGGGAGAGAAATAGTGTCACAAGATCGGATTTATCTCATATTTTTAACCTTCTAATATTAATCTGTTACTATTGGACAGATTATCATCCGCTGAAGATGATGCGTCCCGTGCAGATTTCACTACATGTGGATGTGTAGGTATGAGAAGGGGAGGGATACAATCGCAAGGAATTCTGCACTTTCTTCTTCCATACAAAGGGACTATTGTCCATTATTGTCTCTTGGAGATACAGAAGTTTTGCTTGCTCAATAGCTGTGTCCTTATCTCCTATAGATAATAAGGCCTGAGCTCTGCTGCTCCTGGAAAGCTATAACATAGGGTTATTGTCAGGCATTGATCATGTGGCCGATGGCCGGGACCTCTCCATTGTCCTGCACATTCCCTTTGGAGTTGGAGAAGATAAACCGCCTCCAGATTCCTCTGCTATCACTGGGACGATGGCGAATTGGGGCAGACCAGAAACCAAAGGACATGAATTAGGGATGTGCCTAGACCACATTCTTAAACCTCAGGCTATGTGCGCACGTTGCGTAAATACATGCAGTTACGCTGCGCTTTGTAGCGCAGCGTAACTGCATGCGTCCTGCGTCCCCTGCACAGTCTATGGAGATTGTGCAGGGGCCGTGCGCACGTGGCGTTTTAGAGCGCAGCGCTTCGGCTACTGCCGAAGCGCTGCGCAAAAAGAAGTGACATGTCACTTCTTCCGTGCGCTTTGCCGGCAGCTCCTGCTCTGTCTATGGCAGGAGCTGCAGGCAGAGCGCATGGAATCGGCTTCACTACGGACATTTCTGCAGCGATTTAAAGCGCACATGTGCTCTTCAGATCGCTGCAGAAATTTCTGCAGTGACTGTACGCAACGTGCGCACATAGCCTCATAGTGATGCAGCTAATTCTTGTGTTTTTGTGGCTTTTTGTTTCTTCTTCCAAGACCCATACTATATATATTTATTTCTCGTATAAGTTTTATTTCTATAGCGCCAACATATTCCGCAGCGCTTTACAATTCAGAGGGGACATGTACAGAGAATGTGAGATGATACAAAATAACAAAATTAAGATACCAGGAGGAGTGAGGGCCGCGCTCATAAGCTACATATTTGTCCTTCCTCATTCTCGGGTCCTCTAGCAGAGGCCGGGGAGTTTGAGGGTTCTGCGCAGGAGCTTAGTTGCTCCCAGCACTGCGTATGTGTATATATATATATATATATATATATATATATATATATATATATATATATATATATATATATATATATATATATATATATATATATATATATATATATATATATATATATATATATATATATATATATATATATATATTACCTTCTCCCCCCCTGTGGGTGGTTATTTGTCCTTCCTCATTCTCGGGTCCTCTAGCAGAGGCCGGGGAGTTTGAGGGTCCTGCGCAGGATCTTCGTTGCTCCCAGCACTGCGTATGTATATATATATATATATATATTACCTTCTCCCCCCCCCCCCCCCCCCCTGTGGGTGGTTATTTGTCCTTCCTCATTCTCGGGTCCTCTAGCAGAGGCCGGGGAGTTTGAGGGTCCTGCGCAGGATCTTGGTTGCTCCCAGCACTGCGTATATGTGTATATATATATATATATATATATATATATATATATATATATATATTACCTTCTCCCCCCCTGTGGGTGGTTATTTGTCCTTCCTCATTCTCGGGTCCTCTAGCAGAGGCCGGGGAGTTTGAGGGTTCTGCGCAGGATCTTCGTTGTTCCTGCGCTTTTCTGGACAGAGCTCAATGTTGCTCCTGGAATCTGTTGCAGCCATTTTTCCAGTTTAGGGGTCACTGCTCCAAGGTCTCCTATCTCCACTGGAATCACTGTGGCCTTCACCTTCCACATCTTCTCCGGTTGTTCTTTAAGGCCCTGGTATTTTTCCTTCTTTCTGATGTTCCTGTCATTAGGCACGGCCACATCTATTATCATTGCCGTCTTCTGACCCTTGTCTACGATCACGATATCTGGTTGGTTAGCTACCACTTGCTTATCCGTCTGGATCTTGAAGTCCCACAGGATTTTAGCCCTTTCATTCATTCTCCACCACGTTTTCTGGGGTCTCCCACCTGGACGTAGGGGGACTTAGCCCATACTCTGTACAGATATTCCTGTGTACACTTCCCGCTACGTGGTTGTGGCGTTGGGTGTACGCTGTTCCTGCTTGCATTTTGCATCCTGCCACTATATGTTGGACTGTTTCCGTGGTTTCTTTACATAGTCTGCACCTTGGGTGTTGTGTGGTAGATCCCTGCTTCTATGGATCTGGTACTTCGCGCCTGCTCTTGTGCTGCTATGATTAGTGCCTCGATGTCCTGGAGTCCAGCTTTCTCCAGCCATTGCTAGGATTTCTTCATGTCAGCCACCTCCATTATCTGTCTATGGTGCATCCCATGCAGCGGCTTGTCTTGCCATGGCTCTTCATGTTCTTGTTCTTCCTTCTCGGACTGTTGTTGTTGCGGTCTTAGGCTCTCCTTCAGCGTCTCATCTTTTGGTGCCATTTTTCTGATGTATTCATACTTCTTGTTTCATCCATGATGGTGGCTTGGACACCTATCAAGCCTCGACCACCCTCCTTTCTGTTGGTGTGCAATCTTGGGGTGGAGACCACCATGCATTGTGAGGAGCTTCCGGGTCTTCTTGTGGCCAGCACACGATGCCAGCAGAGCGTATGTATGGATGGCGCGGATCTTATTCTTCCCATTCAGCTGCTCTTTAGGACCTGTCTTACCCTTTGATGGTATTTGGATGTTGCTGCTTTCCCACCTCCTCATCATGCACTTTTATATACAGTATATATAATATACTTTCAGATATGAGAACCTATATATAAAGATCTATATAAATGTTTTTATATATTTTTATATATAGGTTTTCATATGTAAAAGAACATTTTATTTATATAATATATTTATATATTATATAGGTTCATATACCGTATTTTTCGGACCATAAGACGCACTTTTTTTCCCCCAAATGTTGGGGGAAAGTTGGGGGTGCGTCTTATGGTCTGACTATAGGGCTGCGGCTGGGAATGAGGGTGCTGCGGGTCATCGGGGGCACGAGCAGGCAGCAGCAGCGCCTGCTCGTGACCACGTGGGCCCGCTCATTACATATGCACGCCCATCCTCCCGCCCATCTATCAGCGCTGAAGCCGGCACTGACAGGTGGGCGGGAGGACGAGCGGGGACGCGCGCATAGTAAAGAGCCGGCACGATCACCCCTGGCAATTACAGCCTGGAGTGATCATGTGCGGCTGTATTCACTGCCCCCCGCGCGTCATTACCAGCGCGGGGTGCAGTGAATCAGTGCACATTACTCACCCGTCCCCGTGTGTGGAGCTGTCCCACTGCAGCACGCGATGTCTTCCGGTCTGTGCCGGTCAGCTGATCGGCACAGACAGGAAGACATCGCGATGCAGCAGGGGGCCGGCTCCACACACACACACACACACACACACACACACACACACACACACACACACACACACACACACACACACACACACACACACACACACACGTCAGTGGCGCAGAGAGGAAGATGATCGGTGCTGCAGGGAGTGAGGAAAAGGTGAGTATAAACGTTTATTTTTTTCTCTGTGCTATAGGATACAGGCCATATACCAGGATGGTATATGAGCACGATGGGGGGGTATGTGAACAGGCTGGATGGGGGGGGTATGTGAACAGGCTGGATGGGGGGGCATGTGAACAGGCTGGATGGGGGGGCATGTGAACAGGCTGGATGGGGGGGCATGTGAACAGGCTGGATGGGGGGGGGCATGTGAACAGGCTGGATGGGGGGGCATGTGAACAGGCTGGATGGGGGGGGCATGTGAACAGGCTGGATGGGGGGGGCATGTGAACAGGCTGGATGGGGGGGGGGGTATGTGAACAGGCTGGATGGGGGTTTATAGCAGGATCATATACACGGCAGGAGGATCATTACCAGGATGGGGTACCTTAGTAGAGAATTTGGGGACATTACCCCCATAACAGTGTCAGCAGCAGATCCTCGCCCTATAACAGTGTGTCATGACCACATTTTTTGCTTAAAGTTTTTTTATTTTCCCATTTTCCTCCTCTAAAACCAGGGTGCGTCTTATAGTCCGGTGCGTCTTATAGTCCGAAAAATACGGTATATTGGCAGGATTTGGCACTATAAACTGAAGCCATGGCCATAATGATGCTGTGATGCGGCTATATATATATATATATATATATATATATATATATATATATATATATATATATATATATATATATATATATATATATATATATATATATATATATATATATATATATATATATATATTATATATATAATCTATCTCTGCAGTGAAGGCGTCTGATTTGTGGTTGTTGAATAATCTTCCTTCACACATATAATACATGTGGTGTCTGTTTTCACATGTACTGGAGACAAATTGAAATCATTGGGGATCTTCACACCTTCATGTTTTCACACAGCTATTTGGCAAAATTAATAAATAATGTAAGAAAAAAAATGACATGGGTTCCCCCCTAATTTTCATAACCATGACCGGTAAAGCATCGGCTGCAGGCTGCAACCCTCAGCTGTTTGGCTTTTTTTTTTAATCAAAAATAGAGGGGATCCAAGTTTTTTTATTTTTTAAATTATTTAGGCTATGTGCACACACTGCGTTTTTTTTTACGCTGCGGTTTTTAGCGCTAAAAAACGCACAAATGCCGCATCTTTAAAAATCACATGAAAAAACGCATGCGTTTTTACCGCATTTTGGTGCGTTTTTGGCTGCGTTTTGGTGCATCTTTGCTCACTGCGTTTTTCTGCGTTTTTTTTTATCAGTGAACATTGCCATTAAAGATTGTTTGAAAAAAAGAAAAAAAAGGTCTTAGGTCATTTCTTTCTTCCATATGTTCTTCATTCTCCCCTAGTGTATGCAGGAGAGCAGATAGCTGCAGAACTACAAGGCTCAGCATGCTCCATCCAGGACTGTATGCTGGAGGGAGAGTCAGAGGGAGCAGACCTACAAGGCTCCGCATATTCCATCCACTAGCAGGAGAGCAGACAGCAGCGGCAGAACTACAAGGCTCAGCATCCTCTATCCAATAGTGTATGCAGGAGAGTAGACAGCAGCTGTCGAACTACAAGGCTCAGCATCCTCCTTCCAGGACTGTATGCAGGATTTCTTTGCCCCCCCCAACAAAAAAAACAACGTGGGCTTCGCCATATTTTTGAATGCTAGCCGGGTACAGCAGGCAGGTATGGGCTGCCCGCAACCCCCCAGCTGCCTGTTTGTACCCGGCTGGGAACTAATAATATAGTGAAGCCCCCTTTTTTTTTTTTTTTTTTTTTTTTTTTTTCCATGAAATAATTAAAAAAAAATGATGTGGGCTTCACCTAATTTTTGTATCCAGCCAGGTACAACTAGGCAGCTGGGGATTGGAATCCGCAATGCAGGGTGCCCAAGCTTTCTGGGCACCCCCGCTGCAAATTGCAGTCCGCAGCCACCCCAGAAAATGGCGCTTTCATAGAAGCGCCATCTTCTGGTGCTGTATCCAACTCTTCCAGCTGCCCTGATGCCAGGTGGCTCGCTGGATAATAATGGGGTTAGGGCTAGCTGTATATTATCAGCTGGCCCTAAGCCCGAAATTCATGGTGTCACGCCAATATTAGACATGGCCACAATGAATTTCTAGTAAACATAAAAAAAAAACACATCACACAGAAAAATATATTTTAATTAGAAATAAAACACAACACAATTAGTGACTCCATCTTTATTGAAATAAAGAACCCCCCCCCCCCCCCCCCCCCTCCGCAGTAATCCTGGGTCAAGGGTCCCGCGCCGTCCAATCCGGATCCAATATCATCTGATCGGTTTGCTGGAAGGCAAAGCGATCAGATGATGTCAGGTTCAAGGCCTGAATCACATGACACAGCAGCTGATTGTATAAAAGCCGTTTATACAATCAGCTGGTGCATCAGTGCAAAAAAAAACCCCACAAACTACCCAGGTCTGTGCAGCGTCGGACCGGTAATGCCAGGCCTGGATTCAGGTACCTGCACTGCACTCCGGAGCTCTCACCTGAGCTCTGGCGTGCAGCCGAGACTGTACAGCGAGCGCCGAGTGACTGATTCCCTGCCACTTGCGGTTCAGTTCATGACAGCTGCAGACATCCCGGGCTAATCTCCGGTGCTCTCACCTGAACTCCGGAGATCACCCGGCCTGTCGGCAGCTGTCATTAACTGACTGCAAGCGCCGGGGAATCAGTCACTCGGCGGTAAAATCCGGCGTCGCCGCGAGACTTACGATCAGCTGATGCGTCAGATGACCGCCTCAGGTGATCACAGTCAGGTCCTCACGGCCAAGTCATGCAGCTATCGGACGTGCCTTGGAGCCGGCATACAGCCGGAGCGGGGGTGGCGGGACCGGGAGAGGAGCTGGGAGCGGACATGGCACCAGGAGTCTGCAGACAGGCGAGTATGAGATTTTTCTACTGTTCACTTTTGATTTAGCAGCCGCTTCCATCTCCCGCCCGTACATGGCGCCGCATGGGAGCTGACATGGCACCAGACGGGAAATGGAAGCAGCGGTGGCGGTACCGGGAGGATTCACGCTTCTGTGTTGACTGACAGAAGGAATCCTCTTCCTGTACATGTCGCTTTACTACCCACCCCTTGCGTTTATAGCTGCGTTTTTAGTAATAAAAACGCACTAAAACGCAGCTATATTTGCAATTTGCTGTTTTCATTGCGTTTTTGAACATCTCATTGAACTCAATGGGTGAAAAACGCAGTGAAAAACACAAAAATAATTGACATGCTGCGTTTTTGTGGACACCACAAAAACGCAGCTAAAAAAAAACCGCTGTGTGCAGATAGCAAAAATGAAAACTCATAGACTTTGCTGGGGAAGCAAAGTCATGCAGTTTTCTGAGCAAAAACGCACCCGAAAAATGCCGCGAAAAACGCACTGTGTGAACTTACCCTTAAGTAAATTTAAAAATTAAAAGGCGTGGGGTCGCTCCCATTTTTATTAACTAGCCAAGGTACAGTAGACAGCTGGTGACTGATATTATCAGGCTGGGAAGGCCTATGGTTATGTGACCCACTTCTGGGGCGGGCGCGAGCTGCTATGTTTAGGCTGGGAAGGGCCAAATAACCATGGACCTTCCCAGCCTGATAACACCAGCCCCAGCTGTAAGCTGTAAATTGGCTGGTCACCAAAAATGTGGGAGGGGAACCCACGTTTGTTTGTTTTAATTATTTAATAATATAATTTTTTTTAAAAAACTGCATGGGATGCCCTCTATTTTGACAACCAGCCAAGGTTTATCTGAGGTTTGCAACTTCTGCTTTACCTGTTCTGTTTATGAAAAATTGAAGGGGCCCCACATAATTTTTTTTACTTTAGATAGATACGGAGCTTCTACAGCTATTTAGCCAAATCAATCATTAATCTGTTTAATCTAGCTAGCATTTTGTAGCTTTGCACATATTTTACTATCGTGCATTTTTTTTCCCCTGGTACCAGTTACACGGATGTCACACACGGACGACACACAAAATAAACCGTACAACCTGTGCATTTTTTCCCATGGACATGTTAAGGGGGCACTCAAGCAGTGTTCCACCAACAGGGCATGTTTTTAGGACTTTCTTATAACACAGGTGATAATTTAATGTTTCCATCATCTTTGCTATTCTAAGAAAATCCTGAAAGCATGCGCTGTGGGTGGCTCTTGAGGGCGGACGTTGAGGAACATTGCTCTAAAGTTTCCATCCGATGACGTGTTTGATGCATCGAGGTGGGACTTGGAGGGGCAGAGAAGACCACTCCACCTGCTTCCTCTGTTTCTTCTACAGGTCACGGTGACCGGCCTCCTTGTTGAAATGCTGCGCCGCTGCCAGCCTCATTGCTGTGGTCAGCGCCATGTGATTCCGTGGCGTTCTGCAGGGCTTCAATGACATGCTGCCAGAGGCCGCTCGTGCACATTGAGATTTCAGCTGAACTGTGCATCCATCTTGTAACTATCCATTTCCTGGCAAGAAAGAAAGGTCTCTTTAAGAAAGATTTTGGTATGATGACTCCATATTTCCTCCTCCAGTCTCCGAAATAAACCTATTTTAGGATGTAATGCCGTTTTTCCAGAGCTTTTGTGCTATCAGTAATGTGGTAGCTCCGATATTTCCGTTAACGGATGTGTTTTTTTTTTTTTTTTTGTGGGTAGAGTTGAATGCTATTGTGGCTATTTAGACACGGAACATTTTGGATCAGTTCACATTTATCCTGTGCTTTATGCTGGGCACTTACATCAGGGTTTCCATCTACATCTCTGAAATACGTGATTCAGGTGACACCCGCGATAGATGCATTCACTGTGCGACAGCAGAGTTACTACAGATCCGGTGGGCGGCATGGTGGCTCAGTGGTTAGCACTGCAATCTTGTGGTGGCTCAGTGGTTAGCACTGCAGTCTTGCAGCGCTGGGGTCCTTGGTTCAAATCCCACCAAGGACAACATCTGCAAGGAGTTTGTATGTTCTCCCCGTGCTTGCGTGGGTTTCCTCCCACACTCCAAAGACATACAGATAGGGACCTTAGATTGTGAGCCCCAGTGGGGACAGTGTTCCTGATGTATGTAAAGCGCTGCGGAATATGTTAGCGCTATATAAAAATAAAGATTTATTTATTTATATTGGCCTCTGTTCAGCGGTATCTGTCTTTTCAAAGGTAAAAAAAAACTGTTGTTGGCCGCACTTTTGCATTGCCGTATTCTGAGAGCTGTAGCTTTTTTTTTTTTTTTTTTTTTTTTTTTTTTTTTGGGACAAGATGACATTTTTAGAGAAACCATTTTTATTTGTCACGTTTTATTTCACTTCTTTGTCAGTTGTATGATAAGATGTAGATTTTTGCTACGTTTCTTTCTTTTTCATGGTGTTCACTGAAGAAGTTAGTGTTTTTTTCCACTACTAATGTGACCTCTTTTCATTTGTCCTAACTCTTCCAAACTAAGGCAGGCTTTACACGCTGTGACATTGCTAGCAATTGCTACGGCAGCGTCACACGCACATACCTTGTAGGCGACGTCGCTGTGACCAGCAAACAATCCCTCCTTCAAGGGGGAGGTGCGTTCGGCGTCACAGCGATGTCACTATGTGGCCGGCCAATAGAAGCGGAGGGGCGGAGATGAGCGGGACGTAACATCCCGCCCACCTCCTTCCTTCCTCATTGCCGGTGGACACAGGTAAGGAGTTGTTCGTCGTTCCTGCGGTGTCATACACAGCGATGTGTGGTGCCGCAAGAACGACGAACAACATCGTACCTGCAGCAGCAGCGATATTATGAAAAGGAGCGACGTGTCAACAATCAACAATTTTTGTCGTTTTTGCAATCGGTGATCGTCGCTCCTTGGTGTCACACGCTGCGATGTCACTACCTGCGCCGGATGTGCGTCACTAACGACGTGACCCCGACGGCATATCGTTACCGATGTTGCAACATGTAAAGCCCGCCTAACCCTTTCCCAATACTTCGATCTACTCTGCTCCTGTAAGCTGATCTGTCTGCAGTGCTTATATTCCTATGTTGGTGTTTTAGCTTTGCTCCTTCTGTTCTGGAGACCGGAATCGGAGCAACTGAGGGTACATCACTGGTGGGGCTGCACGACACCGGCCGGCTTTACAGTGCGGTGCTTTCATGTGACGAGGGCTGCGATGTGCAGATCACAGGGTGCTACACTATCTAATGATGGCGTTCGGGATAGCAGGAGCTACACCACGTCACACAACTTTAATGCACCCTCGGGCCTGTTCACACCTGGGGGGTTTATTAATGCACCCTCAGGCCTGTTCACACCTGGGGGGTTTATTAATGCACCCTCGGGCCTGTTCACACCCGGGGTGTTTATTAATGCACCCTCGGGCCTGTTCACACCTGGGGGGTTTATTAATGCACCCTCAGGCCTGTTCACACCTGGGGGGTTTATTAATGCACCCTCGGGCCTGTTCACACCCGGGGTGTTTATTAATGCACCCTCGGGCCTGTTCACACCCGGGGTGTTTATTAATGCACCCTCGGGCCTGTTCACACCTGGGGGGTTTATTAATGCACCCTCGGGCCTGTTCACACCTGGGGGGGTTTATTAATGCACCCTCGGGCCTGTTCACACCTGGGGGGTTTATTAATGCACCCTCAGGCCTGTTCACACCTGGGGGGTTTATTAATGCACCCTCAGGCCTGTTCACACCTGGGGGGTTTATTAATGCACCCTCAGGCCTGTTCACACCTGGGGGGTTTATTAATGCACCCTCAGGCCTGTTCACACCTGGGGGGTTTATTAATGCACCCTCAGGCCTGTTCACACCTGGGGGGTTTATTAATGCACCCTCGGGCCTGTTCACACCTGGGGGGTTTATTAATGCACCCTCAGGCCTGTTCACACCTGGGGGGGTTTATTAATGCACCCTCAGGCCTGTTCACACCTGGGGGGTTTATTAATGCACCCTCAGGCCTGGTCACACCTGGGGGGGTTTATTAATGCACCCTCGGGCCTGTTCACACCTGGGGGGTTTATTAATGCACCCTCGGGCCTGTTCACACCTGGGGGGTTTATTAATGCACCCTCAGGCCTGTTCACACCTGGGGGGGTTTATTAATGCACCCTCAGGCCTGTTCACACCTGGGGGGTTTCTTGTAGTGGTTCATAGGCTGAATGATGCTAGTACCAGATCGTAGCCTTCAGGTGATCCGCAGGACCCAGTAGCCGCAGCTGTCGGCTTTCTCATTGTACCAGGCTGATCTGAGCCCAGCCTAAATGGACAATACAATTCCAGCTCGGGCAGATTTATGGGGTTTTTTCTTTCCGCTTTTGCAATAATCCTGACTTTCCCTGGAATCTTTTTACAACTTCGAGATAGTGTGAGGCCCTGACCGAGGCTCTGCGCCATTCACTTCCCATTATGTGTAGTTGTCAGGGACGTAGTCATCCGAGCGTCTGATCCTAGGTAATTGCCGTTCATGACCCAAGTCCATGGGGTGAGGTTCATGAAGGAACGTGTGAGTAAGGGTAACGAGGGTTCATGCAGCAGGATGATTAATCTGCTGCAGCGTGATGTCACCAGTCATACAATGGAGAGGTGATGGCTGGTCACTAATAGCAGTCACTGAGCGATGCTTCATGTCTATGTTGTGATTGAACCAGGTATTATTTTGTCTTTCAGTTTTGGCAACCCATCGATGGATGAGCGCAGCATCCTGGCCCCGCTGTATCAGTGCTGCATGTAAGGCAATCAGCTCTGCTTAGTCCCCTATGTGGATGGAGTGGTAGTGAGCTTGTGCGGACATTGCTCCATTGCCTGCGGTCGCACATGCTCATTATCGCTCCCATCTCACTGGTGATTTTTGGGCCGCCCAGTCTCCAGACAGGTGGGGTTCTCGGCAGGCACACCCGAAAGATCATACTTTTATAATCTATTGAAGTTGAGAATACAAACTTTGCAGAACCGCTATCTACGTTCCTTCTAACACTGTTTTCTGGTTGCAGCATTCGGGTTTCCACCTGGAATCGCCTCTCCCACCTGAAACATGGCACCCTGCGCTCCGCTCTGCACACGGCCACGAGTCACGACCCAATCTACCCCTTCCTGTCTGACGCTCATTTAGAAGCCTTGGAGCGCCGCCTGCAGGGCATAGTAGGGACCGTCCAGCAGTGTATAGATCAGTTTGGCACGGACGTAGTGATGGTGGAGGACCGGATGACTCTTTCTCATGTGTAGCGGTGGCACTACCACAGACTGTATTACTACAAACTCGTCCACATGGTGTGAATATTATTATTTTTACCATACACCTACAACGCTGGTGTAAAACAGCACAGACGGCCTCTCGCGTCAGCGGAGGGGCTCCGGCCTCTCGCGTCCATGGCTCCGGCCTCTCGCGTCAGCGGAGGGGCTCCGGCCTCTCGCGTCAGCGGAGGGGCTCCGGCCTCTCGCGTCAGCGGAGGGGCTCCGGCCTCTCGCGTCAGCGGAGGGGCTCCGGCCTCTCGCGTCAGCGGAGGGGCTCCGGCCTCTCGCGTCAGCGGAGGGGCTCCGGCCTCTCGCGTCAGCGGAGGGGCTCCGGCCTCTCGCGTCAGCGGAGGGGCTCCGGCCTCTCGCGTCAGCGGAGGGGCTCCGGCCTCTCGCGTCAGCGGAGGGGCTCCGGCCTCTCGCGTCAGCGGAGGGGCTCCGGCCTCTCGCGTCAGCGGAGGGGCTCCAGTTACTTGTGAATCTACGGATAATGACTTCCTAAAGCTCACGGAGCTGAATTTGCGTCGGAGGAAAATTTATTTTCTGACTCTAATTTATTCATTTGCAAATTTTGTCTTTATTCTCTTGGCGGTTATTTGCGTTTTTATAATCTGTTTTTGGAGGGTGGGCGTGGCTTCATGACTACAGGCTGCACAGTGTCCACATGGTGGCGCTGCTACATCGTACAGGAACCGAGTGGTGCAGATTCTCTACAGAAGGTCGCCCGTGTATTGCCGAACGCCTGCTAACTCCGCCATGATTACACGACTGGCGATATCCATCCTCCCCGGACATTGCTTTACCACCAGGCTCTTCTTTCCAAATGGCAGCTGCAGCAATGATTAACTCTCTCCTTACATTAGTGTATGCCAACATGTTGATTTACTGTATCCAAATTAACCTTCTCCTGTCTGGTCAGTTCACAGCAATTGCACAAATTCCTGTAAATGATCTTTTGCTTCTGTACTCTGCTCAGATTGTTCTTCCCTTTTCCATATAGGACACAGAGCAATATGTTCAGGGTAGTCTTCTACCTTGTCCCCCAGGTTTAGGTTTTTGGCCATTAGATGGGAGAAGAATGACACCCATGATACTAAAACCAAACCTCCGGTGCTGACCTGAGGCCAGAGATGCAGACGAGGCCATGTCTGTGCTGGCGGTTCCTGCAGAATCCCGGTGTTTTCTACAGACTAATCGGCCGGGTGCATGGTTCTCGCCCTTCTCATGCAAGATGGCACAGGGTGGTTATGAGTCCTATGTACTGTATAATTCCTGGGTTATACATGGAAACGGCATGAATTAGATAAAACCGGACTTTACTAGAAAAAGAAATCTGCAGAACATCGAATGATAATGGAGGAGGATCCCGGAGAAGAGGGAAGGCGAGGTGACCATTTACATGTGTGGAAAAGGAGACATCTTAGTAAATGGAGATTGAGACTTTATATTTAGTCTTTTTTATTAAGGTAAACGGCCTCCTGGTAATATGAGCTGTATATACCGCCTGATGTGGCTGCATAGACGCCTGCGTGCAGCACCCTCTGCATTGTCTTATTCCATCAGATATGGCCGGAGTGTGGCATCTTCTGCTACGTGAATGGAAGGCAGAAACCCACAGTTTACCGACAAAATAGCTCCAGTTTCCATACGGTATATAAAGGGTGGCTGCAGAACTGGCGCCTGTCCCGGGTGATAACCGGTCACACCGGTCCCTAGTGCAGAATACTTCTCGCGGGCGGAGCACGACAGCAATCCGGCTTTTGTTTTGCCATGTTTTCCTTTGCTGATGGTGTGTGCCTCTACCTTCCCAAAACCTGTCTAAATAAGGAGAATATTTCATCAAATCTGTCCCACATCCTTTGTTATAAATCCAGAAAAAAGTTGTTTTGTAGTGTTGATTTTTAAAGTCTCTTCACCCTTTATACTTAAAGAAGGGGTTCACCCATATTTATTATTTTCTACGTCACTATTATGCTGAGAAACTGCTTCTCTCAAATACCTTGTGTTGCTAATAGTGCCTGTGAGAGGCGCTAATTAGGTCCGCTCTTCCTCATCGCCTGACCCCCGGGCTCTGTGACCTTGGGGATCCGGTGATGTCAAGTTCCTGATCACGTGACCTCACCGCGGCCGGCCACAGCCTCCGTGCGTGACTGCGCTGTGGGTGGAGTTTGATCGCTAATCACAGCCCAGCGTGTTTCCTGCTTACAGCGCTCTGCTGTGAGGGAGGATGGAGCTGATTGGCTGTCACACTGGGCTGTGCTGAGCGGTGAAACACTGCCCACAGCCAATCACTCACAGAGACCGCGGCCGGCCGCGGTGATGTCAGGTCAGCAGGAAGTTGGCGTAACATCACTGGATCCCTGAGGTCACAGAGCCCGGCGGTCAGGCGATGGGAAACAGCGGTCTGCAATAGCTCACAGGCAGCTCACAGGCAGTATTGCCAGCATGAGGTATTGAGAGAAACATTTGCTAAATCAATATTATGTTGAGAACCAATAATAAATAAGGGTGAACCACCCCTCTAAGGTACTTAGTCTAGTTCATTACCTACTCATCTCAAAATGTGTGTGTTTTTTACACTAATATATATATATATATATATATTTATATTAGTACACGCGAGTGCACACACAATACATAAATGATACATATTTTTGCACTCCATTGTGATTAGTGCCTGGTAAGAAATCCATCTTGCATGTTCAATGACTGTATGGATCCAAAAAGAGGGGAAGTTGAGGAGAGACTGAAACTTCTGGGGTATTTTTTTTGTTTTATTTCTTGTATCCAACAGGTGGTTTCATTGCTTGTTTCATTGTTTCATTGTTTCATTGCATTTCATAGCACATGGCTACTTTACTATACCTAGACACCACTTCTATGCCTATAGCTGCCGCCAGTCTCAAGTTAATGGCAGTGGACAGGATATAGGTGGACACGCTGTATATTTGGCTCAACAGCTGTATCAAAAGGTAATTGTGTGATCACTTGTTTTTCTGGAACAGCTCCCCTGTTGCCCCCAGGCAGTATGTGGTATTGCAGCTCAGTCGTCCACATCCGGACTGACCTGTCCAGTTTTTATCGGGTGTATTCATTGCACTATTGCTCTCCAGCCTTGTGCCACTTCTGCCATATTGCTCTGTGTCCTCTCGTGTGCAGGCGTTTACATGTCACGACTCGGTAACGGTTCTATTATTGTGAAGAAAACAAAAAAAAGCTGCTACGTTCTTACAAAGTTGAATATAAGAGGATTTCTATGACTTGTTCTCTGGACGGACTTTAAAATAAAATGTTATCTACATGATCCTGTTATTTGCTGCACGTAATGTTTTATTTTATTCAGTAGTGAAGGAACAGACGTAAATTTATCCTAAAGGAGGGGGGGACAGGGGGACGGAGGGGGGGGGACCGGGGGGGGGTGTCAGAACGGCATTTTGTGAAGTTCTAGATACAATTGTGCAGCTCACATTGCTGCAGTCTATGCCCCCCCCCCCCGCCCCCTCTTCTCGCCTCTTTCTTGGCTTGGGCTGAGATGTGCAATGTAAATTCAGTTTCCCTTCCAATTATTGAGTTTTGGGTGCAGAATAGAAACTACTGACACGCACGCCCACACCACGCGCACACACACACACACACACCCACACCACGCGCACACACACACACACCACGCATGCGCACACGGCCGGAGCTTCCTCTGGGGAAATCCAAACGTCTGTGTCCTAAATAAAGCACATTGATTTTTCCATCATGGATGTATGTGTAATTCAGGGCTTGTTAGAATACGCCAGCCTGATAGACATACAGTCCTGTGCCCTCGAGTCCATCACATGAGCACAACAGGGTTTTAATTACTGGAAGATACAATTTAAAGGGGTTATTCTCAAGTTCTTTAATGGATAAAATTGCAAAGCGCTTAAAAAAAAAACCCAAACCTGCACCTTCTGCATTTTACCTTTACTTAAAAACCCTCTTCGTTCTCAAGAACGGAAGGACTTTGTGTTTACGGTTTGTCGCCTAGATTACCAGCAACCTCTGATCTGTCGATCAGCTTTGGGAAGGAGAGCAGCGCTTACAAGCTCTATTGGAAAAGATCTTGCAAGTGCTGCTCCTCAGTCGCATCCCTAGATCCAGACATCTTCAGTCCCCAGATCTTCTCCAACCCTGCAGAGGCAAAGCTATCTCCACAGGCAGCAAAAGACAAAAGAGAGTTGTCCATTCGTGCTCAATGTGCAACCATTCACTGGTCTGTACTGTCAATCAAAAGCATTCTGCAAATTAGGAAGCTGGGAGGCAGAGGAACGGTGTGCTCCTGAAGCCTGAACATGAGACTACTCCCTTAAGGGTCCCATTTAATAACTGCAAAAAGAGTCTTGAAAAACAAAGATGTTAGGAATTGATAAAGTGATATTTTACAAAATACTAACTTTAATACACACTACAGTTCAAAAGTTTGGGTCACTTAGATATTTCCTTTTTTTTTTTTCTTTCTTTCTTTCAATGAAGCTCACATTACATTACACAGAAATCCCCTCTATACATTGTTATGTGGTAAATGACTATTCTCGCTGCAGACGTCTGGTTTTAATCCAATATCTACATAGGTGTATAGAGGCCCATTTCCAACAACCATCACTCCAGTGTTCTAATGGTACATTGTGTTTGCTGTGTTAGAAGGCTAATTGATGTTTAGAAATCATTTGAAAACCCTTGTACAAGTATGTTATCACAGCTGAAAACAGTTTTGCTGATTAGAGAAGCTATAAAACTGACCTTCCTTTGAGCTAGTTGAGAATCTGGAGCTTTACATTTGTTGTTTCCATTAAACTCTCAAAATGGCCAGAAAAAGAGAACTTTCATGTGAAACTCGACAGTCTAGTCTTGTTCTTAGAAATTAAGGATATTCCATGCAAAAAATTGCCAAGAAACTGAAGATTTCCTACAATGGTGTGTACTACGCCCTTCAGAGGAGAGCACAAACAGGCTGTAACCAGAGTAGAGGGAAGTGGAGGCCGCGCTGCACAACTGAGCAACAAGACAAGCACATTACAGGCTCTAGTGTGAGAAATCCACGCCTCACAGGTCCTCAACTGGCAGCTTCATTACATAGTAGCCACAAAACACCAGTGTCACCGTCTACAGTGAAGAGGAGACTCCGGGATGCCGGCCTTCAGGGCAGAGGGGCAAAGAAAAAGCCATATCTGAGACTGGCTAATAAAAGGAAAAGATTAATATGGGCAAAAGAACACAGACATTGCACAGAGGAAGATTGGAAAAAAGTGTTATGGACAGACGAATCCAAGTGGGAGGTGTTTGGATCACACAGAAGAACATTTGTGAAGCGCAGAACTGATAAGATGCTGGAAGACTGCCTGACGCCTTTTGTCAAGCATGGTGGAGGTAATGTGATGGTCTGGGGTTGCTTTGGTGCAGGTGAAGTGGGAGATTTGTACAAGGTAAAAGGGATTTTGAATAAAGAAGGCCATCACTCCATTTTACAACCCCACGCCATACCTTGTGGACAGCGCTTGATTGGAGCCAATTTCATCCTACAACAGGATGTGCAGGGTGATCCGGTCCTGCAGCCGCCTGCCATTACTATGTGCAGGGTGATCCGGTCCTGCAGCCGCCTGCCATTACTGAGTGCAGGGTGATCCGGTCCTGCAGCCGCCTGCCATTACTGAGTGCAGGGTGATCCGGTCCTGCAGCCGCCTGCCATTACTATGTGCAGGGTGATCCGGTCCTGCAGCCGCCTGCCATTACTGAGTGCAGGGTGATCCGGTCCTGCAGCCGCCTGCCATTACTGAGTGCAGGGTGATCCGGTCCTGCAGCCGCCTGCCATTACTGAGTGCAGGGTGATCCGGTCCTGCAGCCGCCTGCCATTACTGAGTGCAGGGTGATCCGGTCCTGCAGCCGCCTGCCATTACTATGTGCAGGGTGATCCGGTCCTGCAGCCGCCTGCCATTACTGAGTGCAGGGTGATCCGGTCCTGCAGCCGCCTGCCATTACTGAGTGCAGGGTGATCCGGTCCTGCAGCCGCCTGCAGGACCGGATCACCCTGCACACAGTAATGGCGGGCGGCTGCAGGACCGGATCACCCTGCACACAGTAATGGCAGGCGGCTGCAGGACCGGATCACCCTGCACACATTAATGGCAGCCGCCTGCAGGACCGGATCACCCTTCACTCAGTAATGGCGGGCCGCTGCAGGACCGGATCACCCCGGGACTTAATAGCTCCTGAATAATGTTAGTCTGATATTAGAATACTTTCTTCAGCAATTCTGAGACTTCGGTGCCTCCGGGGTAACAGAATGCACGTGTCGCCCGGACTGAGACTTGTGCCCATTGCTGCAGCCCTGATCTAACACTTACTACATTTAATCTGGTAAAACGTAGAGGGAGAATGCGGAGCGTGCGGCTGCACAATCAGACCGCGGTGATGAGTAGAGGCCCGCTAAGGAGTTGTATACAGATTGCTAGGGAAGTTTTAAAATCTGTCACCAGGTTTTTGACACCTACCGTAATCTGAGAGCAGCATAATGTAGAGGCAAAAACCATGTTTCAAGCGATTTGTCACTTTCTGGACTGCTTAAGGCCCAGTCACACTAAACAACTTACCAGCGATCCCAACAACGATCCAACCCGATAGGGATCGCTGGTAAGTTGCTAGGAGGTCGCTGGTGAGATGTCACACTGCGACGCTCCAGCGATCCCACCAGCAACCAGTGACCAGCCCCCAGCCAGCAGTCCCGCCTGGAACCGATGCTGTGCTTGGTAACTAAGGTAAATATCGGGTAACCAACCCGATATTTACCTTGGTTACCAGCGCACACTGCTTAGCGCTGGCTCCCTGCTCTCCTGGCTACAGTACACATGGGGTTAATTACCCGATGTGTGCTGCAGCTACATGTGCACAGAGCAGGAGCCGGCGCTGACAGTGAGAGCGGCGGAGGCTGGTAACAAAGGTAAATATCGGGTAACCAAGGACAGGGCTTCTTGGTTACCCGATGTTTACATTGGTTACCAGCCTCCGCAGAAGCCGGCTCCTGCTGCCTGCACATTTAGTTGTTGCTCTGTCGCTGTCACACACAGCGATCTGTGCTTCACAGCGGGACAGCAACAACTAAAAAATGGTCCAGGACATTCAGCAACGACCGGCGACCTCACAGCAGGGGCCAGGACATTCAGCAACGACCGGCGACCTCACAGCAGGGGCCAGGACATTCAGCAACGACCGGCGACCTCACAGCAGGGGCCAGGACATTCAGCAACGACCGGCGACCTCACAGCAGGGGCCAGGACATTCAGCAACGACCGGCGACCTCACAGCAGGGGCCAGGACATTCAGCAACGACCGGCGACCTCACAGCAGGGGCCAGGACATTCAGCAACGACCGGCGACCTCACAGCAGGGGCCAGGACATTCAGCAACGACCGGCGACCTCACAGCAGGGGCCAGGACATTCAGCAACGACCGGCGACCTCACAGCAGGGGCCAGGACATTCAGCAACGACCGGCGACCTCACAGCAGGGGCCAGGACATTCAGCAACGACCGGCGACCTCACAGCAGGGGCCAGGTTGTTGCTGGATGTCACACACAGACATCGCTAGCAAGATCGCTGCTACGTCACAAAAGTTGTTCCTTAGCAGCGATGTTGCTAGCGATGTTGTTTAGTGTGACTGGGCCTTTAGTGTAGTTTTGATATCAGTTTAATCAGCAGGAGATTGTCATTACAGGACTACTTGGCATGCTGCAGGTAGTCCAGCATATTCATGAGCTCTGTATAACTGCTAGATCTGCAGCAGAGAAAATAGTGATTTTATCAAAATGACAGCAAACAGCTCAGTAAGTGACACATCGCTGGAATCAGGGTCTCTGCCTCCACATTATGCTGCTCTCAGATGGGGGAGCAAACACCTGGTTCCAGATTGCCTTTAAGCCTAATTCCTAGTGATGTGTGGGCACTACCATGCTCAGAACTTGTTAAGAGCAGTTAATGCTCGGATGGGCACAACTCTAGTACCGAGCATAATGGAAGTCTATGGAGAACTCGAGTATTTTCCTGAAAAGCTGGAAAAATGCTCCCCATTGACTTGCATTATACTCTGTACGCGACTCGTGGCTATACGAGCATCCAGTTACTTGTTACCAGTACAGGGCACCCGAGCATGGTAGTGCCCGCTCATCACTAGTTACCAGTACAGAGCACCCGAGCATGGTAGTGCTCGCTCATCACTAGTTACCAGTACAGAGCACCCGAGCATGGTAGTGCTCGCTCATCACTAGTTACCAGTACTGAGCACCCGAGCATGGTAGTGCTCGCTCATCACTAGATACCAGTACAGAGCACCCGAGCATGGTAGTGCCCGCTCATCACTAGTTACCAGTACAGAGCACCCGAGCATGGTAGTGCCCGCTCATCACTAGTTACCAGTACAGAGCACCCGAGCATGGTAGTGTCCGCTCATCACTAGTTACCAGTACAGAGCACCCGAGCATGGTAGTGCTCGCTCATCACTAGTTACCAGTACAGAGCACCCGAGCATGGTAGTGCTCGCTCATCACTAGTTACCAGTACTGAGCACCCGAGCATGGTAGTGCTCGCTCATCACTAGATACCAGTACAGAGCACCCGAGCATGGTAGTGCCCACTCATCACTAGATACCAGTACAGAGCACCCGAGCATGGTAGTGTCTGATCATCACTAGTTACCAGTACTGAGCACCTGAGCATGGTAGTGCCCGCTCATCACTAGTTACCAGTACTGAGCACCCGAGCATGGTAGTGCCCGCTCATCACTAGATACCAGTACTGAGCACCCGAGCATGGTAGTGCCCGCTCATCACTAGTTACCAGTACTGAGCACCCGAGCATGGTAGTGTCTGATCATCACTAGTTACCAGTACTGAGCACCCGAGCATGGTAGTGTCTGATCATCACTAGTTACCAGTACTGAGCACCTGAGCATGGTAGTGCCCGCTCATCACTAGTTACCAGTACTGAGCACCCGAGCATGGTAGTGCCCGCTCATCACTAGTTACCAGTACTGAGCACCCGAGCATGGTAGTGACCGCTCATCACTAGTTACCAGTACTGAGTACCCGAGCATGGTAGTGCCCGCTCGTCACTAGTTACCAGTACTGAGCACCCAAGCATGGTAGTGCCCGCTCATCACTAGTTACCAGTACTGAGTACCCGAGCATGGTAGTGTCTGATCATCACTAGTTACCAGTACTGAGCACCTGAGCATGGTAGTGCCCGCTCATCACTAGTTACCAGTACTGAGCACCCGAGCATGGTAGTGCCCGCTCATCACTAGTTACCAGTACTGAGCACCTGAGCATGGTAGTGCCCGCTCATCACTAGTTACCAGTACTGAGCACCCGAGCATGGTAGTGCCCGCTCATCACTAGTTACCAGTACTGAGCACCTGAGCATGGTAGTGACCGCTCATCACTAGTTACCAGTACCGAGCACCCGAGCATGGTAGTGCCCGCTCATCACTAGTTACCAGTACTGAGCACCTGAGCATGGTAGTGACCGCTCATCACTAGTTACCAGTACTGAGTACCCGAGCATGGTAGTGCCCGCTCATCACTAGTTACCAGTACTGATCACCCGAGCATGGTAGTGCCCACTCATCACTAGTTACTAGTACTGAGCACCCGAGCATGGTAGTGCTCACTCATCACTAGTTACCAGTACAGTGCACCTGAGCATGGTAGTGCCCGCTCATCCCTAGTTACCAGTACAGAGCATCCAAGCATGGTAGTGCCCGCTCATCACTAGTTACCAGTACAGAGCACCTGAGCATGGTAGTGCTCACTCATCACTAGTTACCAGTACTGAGCACCTGAGCATGGTAGTGCCCACTCATCACTAGTTACCAGTACTGAGCACCCGAGCATGGTAGTGCCCACTCATCACTAGTTACCAGTACTAAGCACCTGAGCATGGTAGTGCCCGCTCATCAATAGTTACCAGTACTGAGCACCCGAGCATGGTAGTGCCCGCTCATCACTAGTTACCAGTACAGAGCACCTGAGCATGGTAGTGCTCACTCATCACTAGTTACCAGTACAGTGCACCCGAGCATGGTAGTGCCCGCTCATCACTAGTTACCAGTACAGAGCACCCGAGCATGGTAGTGCTCGCTCATCACTAGTTACCAGTACCAATCACCTGAGCATGGTAGTGCTCGCTCATCACTACATATTATTTATTTTTTTCCGTTCAGATCCATTGGGAAAAAAAACGTTGACAAGGTCTACATATATGTAGAGATGAGCAGACCCAAACTTTTAAGTTCGGATGCTTTATGTATGCAAGCCATCACGGTGCTCGGGTACACTCGGTGCTCAGCCCAGTGCGAGCCGCTTGCAGTGTTTCAAACGACTCATACTGGGGGTTACAACAGCGTGATCGGATGTAGTGTGCAACCAAACTCCCGCCTACCCTCCCCCAGAAGGGATCGGTTTATGGCTGGCTGCATGTGGGCAGAGACCTGAACTGCCCAATTAGTGACTTCCATTGGGGTTCAGGTGAAGTCCGGGTCCCAAACCGAACTTTAGATAAAGTCCGGCTGTACCCGCTGAACCGAACTTCCACGGGTCCCCTCATCTCTACATTTGTGCACAACATGGACCTGTTAGGGGCCAATACTGCACTTCCATGTATCGCTGATTTCCATGGGGTTTTTTTTCCACCTTCTATAGCTTCTCATTGAGGGACCATATAGAGGGCTCAGTTGTGTAAAATGGTCCCTCAGCCATTGACACCACAGTCCAAGTGTAATCGCTTGTGCTCTTCATTACAGTGCATGAGCACTGCTATGTATAGCAAAAATCATAGTCTATGAATGACAGCTACAGGCTGGCTTTCACAGGAGACTAGTCATAAGTATGGGGGTCTCCAACAGCCCCCCAGCTGTCATGGCAACCCATCCGGAGTCAAGTCATGGGCCTGCCGACAGGTGCATAGAATGGTGTGCCACCCCTGCCAATGCCGCTGTCAGAGATTGACTTTTACCATGTTAACAGCTGTGGGCAGAGCTACACCCACGGCTGTTAGAGGCAGATGATGGCTGAATAATTCAGCCATCATCTGCCGGGAAAGATGTGGGCTTGTAACAAATGACGTTACTATATCATAGTCATGATCAGTACATGTAAAAATAATCAACTTTGTATAATAAATATACAAATATATTATATTTGTATATATTATTGATAAAAATAAACAATATATCTCAGTAAAGAGATCAGCTTCTTTCTCCTCCTGGATTGATCTTTCATTCCAAATTATTTAATAAAAATATGTAGTCAGTGAAGGCAGCTTTTCACAGTACTGCAATAAGAGATGCCAGTTGGTGCTCATGACGCTCTATGGAGAAGTGGAGGAGCAAAAGACCCAAACATTCTTCAACAACTTCCCCTGAAGCGTCAGTAAGGCTGAGACCGCACTTTGCATTCTCCTACTTGCAGTTCTAAACGCACATTTTGGGCTTAATTGATTTGACTAAAGTTGCCTTTTTCAGAACTTTAGCGCTGAAAAGCATGCGTATTTACCGCGTTTTAGATGCGTTTACAGCGCTTTTTACATGCTTTTTCACCTGCGTTTTGACAGATGCGTTTTGAACATCAAGACACTGCTAAATAAAGTTTAAACAGTCAAACAGAATGAAAAAAATAGAAAAAAAGGATGAAATCTATATTAATGGGAAAAATATATTTCATAAAATTCTAGTGGTAATATACATTTTATCTCTAAAATAGCAATAAATGCATATTTTTCTAAAATTTAATTGTGGGATTATGTGTGTGTGTAAAGGGACATATCAAATCATTATTTTGATGTCCAAAACGCATGTTTTCTGCATATAAAAAGCAGGTAAAACACAGGAATTTGAAGGAATCTTGGTTTTTGCCATTTCTCATTGATTTCAATGTTAGCAAAACGCACCCAAAATGGCAAAAACAATTGACATGCTGCTTCTTTGAACGCATGGTTTTTGCCACAAAATATGCAAATTAAACGCAGCGTTTAGAAACGTAAAGTGCGGTCTGGAAATCACCATTTTCCATTGACTTTGCTGGAAAATCAAAACGCATGCCTTTTGGCATGAAAACGCTGCAGTTCAAAACGGACCTAAAAAGCAGCTAAAACGCAGGTGGAAACTGAAAGTGCGGACACAGCCTTACAGTTCTCCATAGCACTTTATAAGCACCAACTGCCATCTCCTGTCTTAGTAATGGGAAAGTATCGACTGGACAGATTTTACCCATGACTTGAGAATTTTGAGAGTGATCACTTCTTGAGGAGAAAGTCAGATTTCTCTCATGAGATATATTACAAAGTTTCTTATTTTCACGTGTACTATTCATTTATGGGGAAAACCCCACTCTGGTTACTCGTTTACGTAAAGTCATTGATTAAGGGCATAGATGTATGTGGATTGTGGGAAATATCCCGTGACTATAAAGATAATGTTATGATGGAAATGTAACTTTACGAAGTCCGTTTTCCTTGATTTAGCTTTTACGCAATTCCTAAGCCTTTTCCTATGACGGCCGAGCTGTGATGATGAGTCCTTTCCACAGCAGCACTGGCACAAGCCGGCTCAGCCCCAGCCAGAAAAGGCAGGGAAAGGAGTGACAGCACGAAGGGGAGGAGAGCAACGCAAAGTGACGGGGGAATGTGACACACATAATAAGGGAGGAGTCCTGGGACCAGGACACTATATAACAGAGCCGGATCCCAGCCAGGATGCAGGACTATAGAAAGAGAGGTCCACAAAGACAGGCCATGGAATAGAAGTGCAGCACCGAGTAACCGTCCACAAATTCCCCCCAAATTCCAGTGGATCTTGCTAGTTCCAGATCAGACACTCGGGATGATCAGGGCTGCTCCATTCCTCCTACTTCTGCTGATGCACCCTACTGTAGTGCACGGTGCTGAGGAGGCGAGACCCGCAGGCGGAGGAGAGAAGAAAGATGGCCTTTGGCTCTCCGGTGCCCAAGAGATGCAAGACCTGGCACAACTTTCCTGGGAGTACATGCAGGACCTGCAGTGCTGGTTGTGGCCTGACAAGTGTGAAGATAAGCGGAGCCAGATGGGTGAGTGTGCCATGCGCCAGATCAGGTCTCAGGCGTTACATGTGTGGTGATGGGATCAATGCCAAGGGTTTTAGTTTTTAATACATGTGCCAGAATTTAAAAGACCATCAAAGCCATGGCTGGTAGAAGGTAAGGGTGCATAACTAGTTTGTGGACTATATTGTCAGAATGCAATCCTCCACACGTGGCGGGCCACGGGGTGAGCACAACCCTTAGCTGCCATGTTATTATGGTCCATAAGATGTGGAGTCAGGATAGTATTATTTTGCCGTGGACGAGCAGTTATTAGTCTTCGGCTGATGCCTTTCATACATTCTGTATTGCAGAATGGAGCTGGGACCCCCTACACCTCCTGACGGACTGGTATGCCAAAGTACTGGATGGCACAGATTTTGCACAGAAGTCAATTACTAACAATCTCACAGGTGAGAGCAAAAACCACAAGAGCATCTCATTGCCGAATTTAGCCGCAGGTGAAATCGGACATTTCTCCTATATTCAGCTTTTCCTCCTAACTTCCTCTAGGTCTCCAGTGGGACTTGGATCGGAGAGTCCATGGACAGCACCTGGCTACCAAGCAGATACTAAGCTCACTGGAAAGGTTTCTGCGGGAAGATGGCACCAAGAAGACATTGGCTCTGTCATTCCACGGTTGGACTGGTACCGGTAAGAATCTGGCTGCCCGGATAATTGCAGAGAATCTGTACCAGGACGGGCAGCGCAGCCGGTGTACCAGAGTGTTCATCCCACAGCTGCACTTCCCTCATCCGTCACACGTGGAAGCCTACAAGGTAACGTTATCCCACACTGCGTTGTTGCACACTTTCCGACTCTATTTATATGGAGCGGCCATTGCACCAGACGTAAAGCTCAAAGCCCTTGGGTTGAATCTGGATACATTGCCCATTTCCAACACCATCACTTTCCACCTACATTGACCACCACTTTGTGCATTTGCCATAATATATCAATGGTTACTGAAAGGACCTTTGCTGTATCTGGTTGTAAGAAGGCCCTAGCTATGATGGCCCCCCTTATTATACCGCACATGACTGCAGACAGCATAGATACAGAACATGGGAAGGTTTCCACTAAATGCTCATAGATTGGACTTCTTTCCAGGCCCAGGTGACAAAGCAGCTCCAGGCGGTGTCCTCGCACTGTGCGCAGCCCTTGCTTGTGTTTGATGAGATGGAGAAGCTGCCGGCAGATCTGCTCCAGTCCCTCTTCCCTCTCTTAAACCTGGAGGAGACGCAGACCACAAAGAGCATCTTTATATTTCTCAGGTAGGAAACTGTCGGTTATTCCATAGCGATGTCGTAAAGATACCTTGGTAAAAATCAGATAAAGCAGCCCTGCTGCAAACCTGGGATGGGTCACAGCAGCGGAGGCGCCATGTTCTCGGTGCGATCTCTGATGCTGTGTGGTTGGGTCACTGAAATGAGTTTTTGTAATTGATGTGATGCTGCAATATACGGTGGGTACGGAAAGTATTCAGACCGCTTTACATTTTTCACTCTGTTTCATTGCAGTCATTTGATAAATTCAAAAAAGTATTTTTTTTTCTCATTAATGTACACTCTTCCCCCCATCCCCCATCTTGACAGAAAAAAACACAAATGTAGAAATTTTTGCACATTTATTAAACAAGAAAACCTGAAATATCCCATAAGTATTCAGCCCCTTTGCTCAGTATTGCGTAGAAGCCCCCTTTTGAGCTAGTCTTCTTGGGAATGATGCAACAAGCTTTTCACACCTGGATTTGGGGATCCTCGGCCATTCTTCCTTGAAGATCCTCTCCAGTTCCATCAGGTTGGATGGTGAACGTTGGTGGACGCCATTTTCAGGTCTCTCCGGAGATGCTCAGTTGGGTTTAGGTCAGGGCTCTGGCTGGGCCAGTCAACAATGGTCTCAGAGTTGTTCCGAAGCCGTTCCTTTGTTATTTTAGCTGTGTGCTTAGGGTCATTATCTTGTTGGAAGGTAAACCTTCGGCCAAGTCTGAGGACCAGAGCATCTGGAAGAGGTTTTCGTCCAGGATATCTCTGACCTTGGCCGCATTCATATTTCCTTCAATTGCAACGTCGTCCTGTTCCTGCAGCTGAAAAACATCCCCATAGCATGATGCTGCCACCACCATGTCTCACTGTTGGGATTGTATTGTGCAGGTGATGAGCAGTGCCTGGTTTTCTCCACACATACCGCTTAGAATTATCACCAAAAAGTTCTATCTTCGTCTCACCAGACCAGAGAATCTTATTTCTCACAGTCTGAAGTCCTTCATGTGGTTTTTTTTGTAAACTCTATGTGGCTTTCATATGTCTTGCAGTGAGGAGAGGCTTCCGTCCGGCCACTCTGCCATACAGGCCCGACTGGTGGAGGCTGCAGTGATAGGTGACTTTGTGCAGCTTTCTCCCATCCCCCTCCTGCATCTCTGGATCTCAGCCGCAGTGATCTTGGGATTCTTCTTTACCTCTCACCAAGGCTCTTCTCCCACAATTGCTCAGTTTGGCTGGACGGCCGGGTCTAGGAAGAGTTCTGCTGGTCCCACACTTCTGCCATTTAAGGATTATGGAGGCCACTGTGCTCTTAGGAACCTTGAGTACAGTGGAACCTCGCTTAACGAGTAACCCAATTAACGAGAATTCGCTTAAGCAAAGCTTTCTGTAAATTTGTAACTCGGTTTACGAGAAAGCTTTTCTGTACGAGCAAACACTCACTGCACACACTTCCGGTTTTGTACATCCACTGTGCACTGACCCGCTCTTGCAGTCCACACAAACACACAAGTACGCACAAAACACACACAAACACACACGCACGCACACACATACAGTATTATGCTCACCTTACCTTCCGTTCCATCGCCGGTCTCATGGTTCTTGTAGTTCGCCGGCTCATCGCGACGAGGGAAAAATCCTCACGGCGAACTACAAGACCCAGGAGGCCGGCGATGGAACGGAAGGTAAGGCGAGCATAATATGTGTACCTTCAGTTCCATCACCGGCCTCCTGGGTCATGTAGTTCGCCGCTCTAGGATGTGTATTGGCATTCAGCAAGCATGGCGACGAGGCAGGAACTTCGGCTGTCAGACACTACTCAAAGGCAGCTCGCTGGCCAATCAGAGGCAAGCGGCTCCTGCCTTTGACGTCAGCGGAAGTTCCGCCCTCGTCGTGATGGTAACCCGATACACAGCCCGTACTGATGAACAGCAAGTCCCAGGAGACCGGCGATGGAATGGAGGGTAAGGAGAGCATGTAATATGTGTGTGTGCATGTGTTTGTGCATGTGTGGAATGATAGAATAGGGAACCAGGATAGGACATTTAACAAGTTGTGGAACAAATTGTCAGCATTGCAATGATTTCCTATGGGAAATCTTGCTTTGCTGAACAAGTAACTTGGTTAACAAGCACAGTCCCAGAACGGATTGTTTTCGTTAACCAAGGTTCCACTGTACTGCAGAAATTCTTTTGTAACCTTGGCCAGATCTGTGCCTTGCTAAAATTCTGTTTTTGAGCTTCTTGGGCAGTTCCTTTGACCTCATGATTCTCATTTGGTGTGACATGCAGTGTGAGCTGTGAGGTCTTATATAGACAGGACGTGATTTGGAAAGGCGCACACCCGTCAGTGTAATTACACACAGCTGGACTCCAATGAAGGAGCAGAACCATCTCAAGGAGGAGCACAAGGAAATGGACAGCATGTGACTTACATATGAGTGTCTGAGCAAAGGGGCTGAATACTTATGACTGTGTGTTATACTGAGTAAAGGGGCTGAATACTTATGACTGTGTGTTATACTGAGTAAAGGGGCTGAATACTTATGACCATGTGTTATACTGAGTAAAGGGTCTGAATACTTATGACTGTGTTATACTGAGTAAAGGGGCTGAATACTTATGACTGTGTTATACTGAGTAAAGGGTCTGAATACTTATGACTGTGTTATACTGAGTAAAGGGGCTGAATACTTATGACCGTGTGTTATACTGAGTAAAGGGGCTGAATACTTATGACCGTGTGTTATACTGAGTAAAGGGGCTGAATACTTATGACCGTGTGTTATACTGAGTAAATGGTCTGAATACTTATGACTGTGTTATACTGAGTAAAGGGGCTGAATACTTATGACTGTGTTATACTGAGTAAAGGGGCTGAATACTTATGACCGTGTGTTATACTGAGTATAGGGTCTGAATACTTATGACTGTGTTATACTGAGTAAAGGGGCTGAATACTTATGACCGTGTGTTATACTGAGTAAAGGGGCTGAATACTTATGACCGTGTGTTATACTGAGTAAAGGGGCTGAATACTTATGACCGTGTGTTATACTGAGTAAAGGGGGTGAATACTTATGACTGTGTGATATTTCAGTTTTTCTTGTTTAATAAATTTGAAAAAAATTTCTACATATTTTTTTTTCTGTCAAGATGGGGAATGGGGCACAGAGTGTACATTAATGAGAATTTACCAAATGGGTGCAATGAAACAAAGTGAAAAATTTAAAGGGGTCTGAATACTTATATACCCTATGGGAACAAACATGCTAGAAATAGGAGGAAACCCCTATGGCTAAATAGAGCTGTAAGGGAAGCAATAAAAGAAAAACAGAAAGCCTTAAAAGAATTAAAGAGGGTAGGTAGTGATGAGGCATTATATAATTATAGAAAATTAAATAAAATATGTAAAAAGCAAATTAAGTTAGCTAAGTTTGAGACAGAGAGACTCATTGCGAGAGAAAGTAAAAATAATCCTAAAATATTCTTTAACTACATAAACAGTAAAAAACTGAAAAGCGATAGTGTTGGCCCCCTTAAAAATAGTCTTGGTGAAATGGTGGAAGGGGATGAGGGTAAAGCCAACCTGCTGAATGACTTTTTTTCTACGGTTTTTATACAAGAAAATGCCATGGCAGATGACATGACCAGTGATACCATAAATTCACCCTTGAATATTACCTGCTTAACCCAGCAGGAAGTACGCCGCCGCCTCGAAATCACTAAGGTTGACAAATCTCCGGGCCCGGATGGCTACACCCCAGAGTACTACAGGAATTGAGTTCTGTGATAGATAGACCATTATTTTTAATCTTCTCAGATTCCTTAATAACAGGGTCGGTACCGCAGGACTGGCGCATAGCAAATGTGGTGCCAATATTCAAAAAGGGGACAAAAACTGAGCCGGGAAATTATAGGCCGGTAAGTTTAACCTCTACGGTTGGTAAAATCCTTGAGGGTTTCTTGAGAGATGCTATACTGGAGTATCTCAAGAAAAATAACCTTATGACAGAGTATCAACATGGGTTTATGAGGGATCGATCCTGTCAAACTGATCAGCTTCTATGAAGAGGTAAGTTCAAGCCTGGAGCAGGGAAATGCAGTGGATGTTGTGTATATGGACTTTTCAAAAGCTTTTGATACGGTGCCACACAAAAGGTTGGTACATAAAATGAGGATAATGGGGATAGGGGAAAATATGTGTAACTGGGTTAAAAACTGGCTCAGTGATAGGAAACAAAGGGTGGTTATTAATGGTACGTACTCGGACTGGGTCTCAGTTCATAGTGGGGTACCACAGGGGTCAGTATTGGGCCCGCTTCTTTTCAACATATTTATAAATGACCTTGTTGGGGGCATGCGGAGTGGAATTTCAATATTTGCAGATGATACTAAACTCTGCAGGGTAATCAATACAGAGGAGGATAATTTTATATTACAGGGAGATTTATGTAAATTGGAAGATTGGGCTGAGAAGTGGCAATTGAAGTTTAATGTAGATAAATGTAAGGTCATGCACTTGGGTAGAGGAAATAACATTTATGATTATGTACTTAATTGTAGAACACTGGGTAAAACAGACACAGAAAAGACTTGGGTGTATGGGTGGATGGTAAACTTCACTTTAGTGGCCAGTGTCAGGCAGCTGCTGCCAGGGCTAAGAAAATAATGGGATGTATTAAAAGAGGTAGAAGTGTTCATGAAAAAAATATAGTTCTACCTCTGTACAAGTCACTAGTGCGACCGCACTTATATACTGTGTACAATTCTGGCCACCGATATATAAGAAGGACATAGCTGAACTGGAGAGGGTGCAGAGAAGAGCCACCAAGATTATTAGAGGAATGGGGGGGCTGCAATACCAAGACTGGAAAAACGAAGGCTTAGGGGGGATCTAATCACAATGTATAAATATATGAGGGGACAGTACAGAGACCTTTCCAAAGATCTCTTTACACCTAGGCCTGCGACTGGAACACGGGGGCATCCGCTACGTCTCGAGGAAAGAAGGTTTAATCATAATCACAGACGAGGATTCTTTACTGTACGAGCAGTGAGACTATGGAACTCTCTGCCGCATGATGTTGTAATGAGTGATTCACTACTAACATTAAGCAGAGCCTGGATGCCTTTCCTGAAAAATGTAATATTACCAGTTATGTATATTAGATTTTATGACAGGGTATTGATCCAGGGAACTAGTCTGATTGCTGGATGTGGACGAAGGAAGGACATTTTTTCCCCATTGGAACTTGTTTGCCACATTGGGGTTTTTTTGCCTTCCTCTGGATCAACATGTTAGGCTACGGGTTGAACTAGATGGACTTAGAGTCTCCCTTCAACCTTAAAACTATGATACTATGATGATGATACTTTCCGTACACACCGTATATAACACATACCTATAGTCTGTGGAGGTATTTATGTTTGAGGGTCCGAATCATCGTGATTGTGCCAGATTTTTATCATAACCGCTTTAAAAAAAAAAAAAGACAATTTTTTTATAACTCCTTGTTGCACAAAAATGTTACAACTTTTTGCTTCTTCACAACCGTTTTGCCAAAATGGGCAAAATTGGGGCAGAATGGGGGAGTAAGGAGTAAGCGTTTTGGCGAGGCTCCACTTTTCAGATGCACCCGATTCACCTGCTCCTCTTCATGAATCAGGACCCTTTGGCTCAAACACTCCCCTCATCATGAACAGCGTGAAGAACGCCAGTCTTCTTGAATTGGAGGCCTAAGGCTATGTGTCCACGGTAGAATGTTGCTGCGGATTTTTCTGCATGAAAATCCGCGACTTTCGCGGCAAATCCGCACCTTTTTTTTGCTGTGGATTTACCGCGAATTTGCCGCGGATTTTGATGCGGATTTTTTTTTTTTCCCCATTCTATACCCAAAATCCGCAACAATAATTGACATGCTGCAGATTTTTCCGGATCAAAATCCACGGCAAATCCGCCGCGGAAAAATCTGCAGCATGGACACAGCATTTCCAAAATGCCATTGAAATGGCTTGGAAGTGCCGCTGCTGCAGATTTTCAGGAAATCCGCGGTAAATCCGCGATAAATCCGCGGCAAAATCCGCGAGAAATCCGCAGCGTGGGCACATAACCTAAATGTCTGTCAACCCCCCTTTCAAACAAGCATGAAAAAAAAACCCATACATTTTTGATCCAAGTTATGGTCAAACACCAATCCAGTTCCTCGGGCAGCACACTTTTGGCCTGATTGTTGGATTCTACTGATGTTCGTGTTTTGGGATGTTTTTTTTTTTCACTTTTTGCCAAGACAAATTCCAGAAGCCTCAGGTTTTTCTTGCCTACTAGGAAAACACTGATGATAAATTCAGATCTACTCATGAAGATCCGATCCCAAACACTGGTGAAGATCCGATCCCAAACACTGGTGAAGATCCGATCCCAAACACTGGTGAAGACCCGTCCTTTATTTGCATGTTTGAGAAATAAAATGTCCATGTGAATGAATGTCTCCTTTTTACCTTTTGTCAGTGGAGTTGGTGCCGGCACGATCAATGAAGTAGCACTCAACTTCTGGAGAGCCGGGCGTCATCGCGAGGAGATCACCATAGATGATTTAAATCGTCCATTGAGAGCGGCAATCCAGCAGAGCAAAGGTACAGATAAGGATCTGAATTATGGCTGATTGCAGGCAGGAGGTTACAGCCGGGCAGACACCGTTGTGACACGTTATGGTCACGTGTGCCGCAATCTCAGATGGCGTGATCTCCTGATCTGCTCAATGATCAGAAGTAGTTCATAGTTTTGGAAGATTCCACTGATGTATGGAGATTTCTGTAAAGTCAATTCTCAATGGGAATTAAGTATGCAAAGCAGCTCTCCTCCGGAAGGAAAGCTATCTAGTGGGTAGCGACCCTATAATTCAGCATCTGACCTGCTACACCAGACTCCCATGTGTAGAAACCAGGTTCAGGTGCTGGCCTCCTACCCGTAGGGAAAAGGGTACAGCTGGTTTTCTACCGGCAGATGGCATGCCCCTATGCAGTTTTGTTTATAGCTGGTTTGCATGCTGCTGATGTATAGAGCCTTCCAGACAATGCTTTATCTAGAAAGGTATGCAAAGTATTTCTCCTCTAGAAAGACGTGGCAGTAGTTTTCTGGAGGAGAGCTACTTAGATCGTCCCCCATAGTATGTATACAGTGGGACATGGTAGATGGGGCTCGGTTACAGAATTCTCTTTGGGGCCCATTGTTACATCTTTGGGTTCTCCATTGTGCCTTTTCAGTTTTTGAAAGCTACGCGATGAGGATCTCAACATTGGAGCTGCGATTCATTGTTACGATGCCTTTAGTGGACCAATGAGCGGCTCACGGCATAACTACTTGGGTGTCGGCACTGTTGATGCTTCTCTGTGCAGTTTGGGAGACTTTGAGGGCATGAAATACAAACGCAAATGCCAAATTACAACACATTGAGGAGCCTACATTTTTTTTTAAACTCCCGTGGCCCCAGTCTGGGTAACACAACCATACGGTCATGTTTCACACATACATAGGAAGCTTTCCCGGCATACATGCCAATGTGCATCATGTGAACAAGGTAGAACATATGGATCTCGTCACCTTACATTTCACCCGCAAATCTTCCTCTCTTATGTATATACATATCTCTTCACGTTTGCTCCTCACAGATCAGCTGTGGACACAAGATGTCATTGATGAGTTTGTGGCATTTCTGCCCTTGGAGCGGCGTCACGTGAAGCTGTGTGCTCGAGATGTCATCGAGGCCCGAGGCCTGGCCTACAACGAGAGCGACGTGGAATCTGTTATCCAAGAACTTCTGTTTGTGCCGAACGACGAGAAGATTTTCTCAGCGCAAGGATGCAAACAAGTGGTCCAAAGAATTGGGTTTAATTCAATGGCCAAAGACTCCAAAGCCGGCCACACATAACAGATGGCTGCCGTTCACCGATCTTGTCCACACCTTTACACATAGGAGCACACGTTTGGCCAAGTGCTCCTGTGTTTGCTATGAGAAAGCCAAAGATGCAGCAGCTTATCTCAAGGGGACAATACGAGCAGCAGTCCATCAGACATGTGCAATCAACATCTCCCCCGACCAGGAGTTGGCCGTCATCTCCATACTACCAGACAGATGACTGAACCCATCAATATTGGCGAGTACACCCAGTCATCTAATGTGTGTGGGGGCTTTAAAGGGAATCTGTCTCCAGGTTTTTGCTCCCCCAGCTGAGAGCAGTATAATGTAGAGCCAGAGACCCTGACTCCAGTGATGTCACTTACTGAGCTGTTTGCTTTAGTTTTGATAAAATCAATGTTTTCTCCGCTGCAGATCTAGCAGTTATACAGGGCTCATGAATATGCTGGACTACCTGCAGCACGCCAAGTAGTCCTGTAATGATAAACCAGCAGGAGATTATCAGCCATTTCAAAACTACACTAAACAGCCCAGTAAGTGACACATTGCTGGAATCAGGATCTCAGATTAGGTCATAAAAACCTGGTGACAGATTCCCTTTAAGGAGCATACCTAAACTAGATCAGATGGGAAGATCCCCAGGCGTAGAACTTCTGATGAAGGGTACTACAACGCTAAATAGTGTTAGACTGGTTTACAGGGTATACAACATATATGCCGGAACATGTTACATCTGTTTTTATAATAATTTGCTATTTATTATTACATTTGTGAAAACCTTTTTACTTGTAATATATAATTTATCTGATTCTCGTAGTCCTGAAATTCCTGGTGTCGTGTCTGCACATAAGTTCATTCAGTCCTTTGAGCCGTCACCGGGTTCACGTTCCAGTCATTTTCACAGACAAGGTCGTCCTGTAATTGGAGATATCTCTTTCATTATGTTCACAAGTGCTGATGATGCAAGAAGAGCCGAGGGTCTGGATTTAGTGCAAACACCTCAGTATTTGCGGTCTGTGCCCGGGCTGGCGGTCCAGGTCGTGTATGCATGAATGTATATACTCCGCAGAGCAGAGGTCGGTCATATTGACCCTGATTATACAAGAATTACAACATCAATTGCATTTTTTCTGTTCCAAATTCTACACCAGTGATTGGAGACCCCTCATCGCTGGCCCCGTACGTGCAGACGGAGGTACCCTCTGGAATAGTGGAGGGTCACCTGTAAATCTGGGTAGATGTCATAGTCCCGACTCCAGCTTTTGTAATCAGATATGTCCCAAACCCAACTCCAGAGATTATCTAAAAAAAACGTATTTAAAAGTTTGTGTAAAGAGCTAAAATAATCCACACATTAACCCTTTCCATCTAACACTATACAACATGCCTGGAGCTGAGCACAATGGGGCAGATGTATTAAACATGGTACCAAATTTAAAATTACACACACAGTATATATAATTTTATCTATGGATACGACAAGTCTCCAGAACTCAGGGACAGAAAGAAAAAAAAAAAAGAAAAAAAGAAAAAAAGAGGGCTCTACCACACAGTCATAAAAAAAAAAAAAAGAAGATGCGTTTGCCCACCTTATCCCCTGTATTTATCTCCCCATGCAAAAGACATTTCTGCAATGTCAATTGCTGTTTATGGGCTATTAATCACCCCTAGTACTAGCAATAGTCACAATAACCCCCCTCCAAAAGATAAATACACTCACATTAATGAATTACACCATAGACACACACAAAAAAAAGAACAGTGACCCCCGCCAGCCACCCTTTGAACGCTGTCCTTCCAGTAATGGGGGAATGACCGAGTGAAGATCTAGTTGGCTGCCGCCCCACTACCGTGTGTATTTAACATTCAGCAAAAATATATTTATAGACCACTTTATACAGCGGATTGCACAAGAGAAGTAGACGGCGGAAAAACGGGGAGAAAGGTCATTTACAGTACAACATAGAGCGCTGAAAAGTGTAACATTGGTTCACGCTCAAGCAGGGGGTTGTGAACCAGAGGCTTTTTTTTTTTTGCACCTTTCTTTAAAGAAACATAACCACTTTTCTCAATGAGCTGTTTGACAGGAGCACCCAGCCACTCAGCCCAGGCCAGCTCAGCTTAGGACAGCCACTCAGCCCAGCCACTCAGCCCAGGCCAGCCCAGGCCAGCCCAGCCCAGCCCCTCAGCCCAGGCCAGCTCAGCTTAGGACAGCCACTCAGCCCAGCCACCCAGTTTAGGCCAGCCACTCAGCCCAGGCCAGCTCAGCTTAGGACAGCCACTCAGCCCAGCCCAGCCCAGCCCAGCCCCTCAGCCCAGGCCAGCTCAGCTCAGCCCAGCTCAGCCCCTCAGCCCAGGCCAGCTCAGCCACTCAGCCCAGCCCAGGCCAGCTCAGCCCAGCCCAGCTCAGCTCAGCCCAGGCCAGCTCAGCCCAGCCCAGCCACTCAGCCCAGGCCAGCTCAGCCCAGGCCAGCTCAGCCACTCAGCCCAGCTCAGCCACTCAGCCCAGGCCAGCTCAGCCCAGGCCAGCTCAGCCACTCAGCCCAGGCCAGCTCAGCCCAGGCCAGCTCAGCCCAGGCCAGCTCAGCCACTCAGCCCAGGCCAGCTCAGCCCAGGCCAGCTCAGCCCAGCCCAGCCACTCAGCCCAGGCCAGCTCAGCCCAGCCCAGCCACTCAGCCCAGGCCAGCTCAGCCCAGCCCAGCCACTCAGCCCAGGCCAGCTCAGCCCAGCCCAGCCACTCAGCCCAGGCCAGCTCAGCTCAGCCCAGGCCAGCTCAGCTCAGCCCAGCCCAGCCCCTCAGCCCAGGCCAGCTCAGCCACTCAGCCCAGCTCAGCCACTCAGCCCAGGCCAGCTCAGCCCAGCCCCTCAGCCCAGGCCAGCTCAGCCACTCAGCCCAGCTCAGCCACTCAGCCCAGGCCAGCTCAGCCCAGCCCAGCCACTCAGCCCAGGCCAGCCACTCAGCCCAGGCCAGCCTCTCAGCCCAGGCCAGGCCAGCCACTCAGCCCAGCTCAGCCACTCAGCCCAGGCCAGCTCAGCCCAGCCCAGCCACTCAGCCCAGGCCAGCTCAGCTCAGCCCAGCCACTCAGCCCAGCTCAGCCACTCAGCCCAGCTCAGCCACTCAGCCCAGGCCAGCTCAGCCCAACCGCTCAGCCCAGCCACTCAGCCCAGGCCAGCTCAGCTCAGCCCAGCCACTCAGCCCAGCCCAGCCACTCAGCCCAGCCCAGCCACTCAGCCCAGGCCAGCTCAGCCCAGCCCAGCCCAGCCACTCAGCCCAGGCCAGCTCAGCCCAGCCCAGCCACTCAGCCCAGGCCAGCCACTCAGCCCAGGCCAGGCCAGCCACTCAGCCCAGCTCAGCCACTCAGCCCAGGCCAGCTCAGCCCAGCCCAGCCACTCAGCCCAGGCCAGCTCAGCTCAGCCCAGCCACTCAGCCCAGCTCAGCCACTCAGCCCAGCTCAGCCACTCAGCCCAGGCCAGCTCAGCCCAACCACTCAGCCCAGGCCAGCTCAGCCCAGCCACTCAGCCCAGCCACTCAGCCCAGGCCAGCTCAGCCCAGCCCAGCCACTCAGCCCAGCCCAGCCACTCAGCCCAGCCCAGCCACTCAGCCCAGCCCAGCCACTCAGCCCAGCCCAGCCACTCAGCCCAGCCCAGCCACTCAGCCCAGGCCAGCTCAGCTCAGCCCAGCCACTCAGCCCAGCCCAGCCACTCAGCCCAGCCCAGCCACTCAGCCCAGCCCAGCCACTCAGCCCAGGCCAGCTCAGCTCAGCCCAGCCACTCAGCCCAGCCCAGCCACTCAGCCCAGCCCAGCCACTCAGCCCAGCCCAGCCACTCAGCCCAGGCCAGCTCAGCTCAGCCCAGCCACTCAGCCCAGCCCAGCCACTCAGCCCAGCCCAGCCACTCAGCCCAGCCCAGCCACTCAGCCCAGGCCAGCTCAGCCCAGCCCAGCCACTCAGCCCAGCCCAGCCACTCAGCCCAGCCCAGCCACTCAGCCCAGGCCAGCTCAGCTCAGCCCAGCCACTCAGCCCAGCCCAGCCACTCAGCCCAGCCCAGCCACTCAGCCCAGCCCAGCCACTCAGCCCAGGCCAGCTCAGCTCAGCCCAGCCACTCAGCCCAGCCCAGCCACTCAGCCCAGCCCAGCCACTCAGCCCAGCCCAACCACTCAGCCCAGGCCAGCTCAGCCCAGCCACTCAGCCCAGGCCAGCTCAGCCCAGCCCAGCCACTCAGCCCAGCTCAGCTCAGCCCAGCCCAGCCACTCAGCCCAGGCCAGCTCAGCTCAGCCCAGACCAGCCCAGCTCAGCTCAGCCCAGCCCAGCCCAGCTCAGCTCAGCCCAGCCCAGCCCAGCTCAGCTCAGCCCAGGCCAGCCACTCAGGCAGGCCACCCAGCTTAGGACAGCCACCCAGGCCAGCTCAGCCCAACCACTCAGCCCAGGCCAGCTCAGCTCAGCCCAGTCACTCAGCTCAGCCCAGGCCAGCCACTCAGCCCAGCCACCCAGCTTAGGACAGCCACCCAGCCCAGGCCAGCTCAGCTCAGCCCAGCCACTCAGCCCAGCTCAGCTCAGCTCAGCCCAGCCACTCAGCCCAGGCCAACTCAGCCCAGCCACGCCACTCAGCCCAGCTCAGCTCAGCCCAGCCCAGCCACTCAGCCCAGGCCAGCTCAGCCCAGCCACCCAGCTTAGGACAGCCACTCAGCCCAGGCCAGCTCAGCCCAGCCCAGCCACTCAGCCCAGGCCAGCTCAGCTCAGCCACCCAGCTTAGGACAGCCACTCAGCCCAGGCCAGCTCAGCCGCTCAGGCTGCTGCTATGCAGTAATCAGTCAGCAAGTGACTACAGCTAGTTTGAGATCATCCAAAAAAAAAAAAGTACTTCTGTAAAAGGGTAATGCCCCCTTCCTACCAGGATATTTCCTGTTTGTGTACCAACTCCCCACCTTGTAATAGCACCTAAAGGAGTAGGATCCTATAATCTGCATTTTCTTCCCTTTACAAAGAAAGAATTCTCAAAATAAATGATCAATAACTTTAAAGATGCCATGAACTGTATTTTTTTTTTATTTATTATTATTATTATTTTTTTCAACTAAGTGTCTCCTCCAATTGATTGTGTAAGAATTTTTTTTTCTTCTGTGCTCCTCCATCCATAGCTATTGCTCTGCTTTAATGTTCCCTTCCACCAAGTGGGCGAGTACCATACAACATCTATACGGGCATTAGTATTGGGTATACAAAAAAAAAGAGAAACATTTCCAGAATCAGGGGAGCAACACAAATTGGAGGAGGAGGTGCTCAGTAGAAACACTCAGTGAAAGACAAACTTTAAAGGGGTTGCCTGGAATTAGAAAAACATGTCTGCTTTCTTCTAAACATCGCCATACCTAGCAATAGGTTGTGTCTGGTGTTGCAACTCCAGCCGATTTACTCTGTTATTGGGTTAAGTTGTAATACCCAACACAACCTATGGTCAGGAGTGGCGCTATATCTAGATACTAGAGGATCATGCACCAGGTTTTTCATGTTGCACTGGGCACACAATGTAATAATGTAATAGTGGCTGCTCAGCACAATATTTTTATTTTATTTTCTAATTCAGCTACTTTATAGCAAAACAAATAGTTGGACTGAGGTAAAGTTAACTCTTTTCTTGGCACGTGGCTGTTACCGTGTTTCCCCGAAAATAAGACTGGGATTTGTATTATGTTTTTGCTCCAAAAGATGCGCTAGGGCTTATTTTCAGGGGACGTCTTATATTTCCCATGAACAACAATCAACATTTATTCTTGAACAAAGACAAAAAATCAACATTTATTTAATCTAATCCGGTCATCACATCCTGGAACATCGGCATTTTGTGTTACTGCCATTACTGGCTCAGATGCGCATTTTCTTATCCGCTATTCTCATGGTGCAGATCCCGTCCTTCAGGGGTAGCCCTCGCAGTAGAGCAATGCGAGAAAATCTCGCATTGGAATCGGACACGTTAGTGAGTGATTCAGCTCTCATCTGCGATTTTTTTCTCAGTCCAAATCGGACCGAGCATGCTGCTTTTTTGCGATTTTCTCGCACCATTTGTCCCAATGATTTCCTATGGAAGGGGATTAAAAGTAGCATCACACACGCGCACCACCGTTCACATTTGCGAGTGTGGCAGTAACTTTGCTCATTAAATAATCAACAGATGAATGTGACAGCACATTCCCAAAGGTTAATTAAATGACAAATGTGTAATAGCTTTTAGATAATTAAGATGTTGCATGAAACTAGCATCGCAATGGCAACGCACACGCGAGCAAAAAGCATCGCACTTGCGTTGCACTCGCACCTAACGTGAACTAAAATCAGCCGAGTATTTTTCAGCCCAGTCGGACCGATTTTACTCGCATAGATGTGTTTCCAGCCTTAGTGTTGGGTAGAGACCATATTTACAAAGGTTTAAATTACCTGCTTATATTTATTATTCTCTATGTACTGCTAAGTTTTTAGTCCCAAAAGAAAGCAGACACCTCCTAAAAGAATCGCACTTACCAGGCCCCAAGCAATTACAGTTGGCAAGTGAATGGGCTCTCACATACAAATCTGTCGCTGTCAGGTCCCCCTGTATTCTACAGCAGTTGGCTCCCCCTAGTGACTGGAAGCAGTACTACTTGCGCAAATTGATACTGGTACCCGATCTGTTTGTGAGAGCTGCAGGGCAATGCAGCTGGAACGGTGAATGACCAGACAGCAACGCAAATCTCGGTGTGAGAGCCCATACACCATCAGCATTTGCCAACTGTATTTGTTTGGGGTCTGAGGAGTTTGCTTTGTTGTCTTCTTTGGGGGTGGGGGGGGTCTGTTTTCTTTGAGTCGTCCAGCTGTATTCTTTGACTTTTTTGGCTGCTTGGACACTTCCTTATGGCATCACAACTAGGGCTTATTTGTGTGTGGAGTAGGGCTTATATTTAAAGCATACACCAAAAAGCCCCAAAAATCATACTAGGGTTTATTTTTGGGGAAACATGGTATTACATATTTTTCACTAGGGGCATGTACCGCTGCCTCCTTTCTGATTCTCTTTTTAGGAGACCACCATAACCACATTAAGTGGCCCTTTTAGTCAATATCCAACTTTTTGACAAGTTTAAAGATATGACAAGGGAAATACCAAGGCCAGATATCCACCCACAGACGGCCGTTTCGGGGTGTTGCCCCTCATCAGTGTGGAGTAGGATTCTGGCCAGGTGGGAGCAATGCCTAGTAGACCAGCAAGACAAAACAATCATCCCGGAGGGATATCTGGCTGGTTTCTGTGTTGAGACACCTAACAGAGGCTCCACGAACTTTTTTGATTTGCATATTTCCCAGGGGGCAATGCACCTAGGATTTCACTGTGTTGAGCGCCTTCGCTGGCTGCCGGCAGTGTTTTCTCTGGCTGGTCTCCCCGAGATCAGTGCTTGTTTTGTCTTGTTGGTCTACTAGGCATTGCTCCCACCTGGCCAGAATCCTACTCCACACTGATGAGGGGCAATGCCCCGAAACAGATGTCTGTGGATGGATTCCTGGCCTTGGTATATACGGGAAGGCAGGAAGTCTCACACAGCGGTATCTCCAGCGCAGAGGCGGGAAGTCTCACACAGTGGTAAAGATATGGAGACTGGAGATCCCAACTGCAGACATTCTCCCGGCATCTTGTAGAATACCAAAAAAAAGCTCTTTAGAGATACTTTTTTTCTATAGATCTCTTTATCTATGCTGGTGTATACAGGGACAGTTAGGCCGGGATTAGCGATTACTCCCAGCACCGCTCGTGGTTCTCGCTGCATATTGCACCTGACAGGGCCACAGATTTGGTTATTAAGTTAAGAAAGGTTTTTTTCAGAAAGCTGGATGGCCCTTAACCTCCTGAACTAAATGATCTCTGCAGAATACGACAAACTAAAGAAAAAAAAAAGTTCTAAAAGAATTTCAAGACACAAAAGAGCAGAGGCTTCAAGTTTATTTGCTTTAAAATATTGCAACATCCTTTTTTCTTTTTTTGTTGTTTTTTTTCTTAAAAACAAAAAAAAAATGATATATAACATAGCATCCATTCAAAAGTCACATTCACGTCACATTTAACACTGTTAGCTGTTCACAGTCAGAAAATAAACCAGTGAGAATTAAATTAAAAAAACACCAACAAAATATATTACAGGAACTATATATATATATTTATATGTATATAAAAAAAGAAAAAACGAAAAACACTGGTGGATTGTAGGGAGCAAGACGGAGGAGTGCAGCGCCGGCTATCCCAGGGGACGCTTTATGGGCCGGTAGTGATCCACGTACGTAGTGCAGGAAGCATCACCGCTACCAGGCAAATATTACACCAGGAATGACATTGTAAGGTCTTAGTGTTGTTTAAAGCGCCCAAATACAGAATTATTGGGGTCCAGGAAGCAAAGAAATTAGAAGTTGTGCTCCCGTGAAAGGCAAGATCTCTCTGTGACTTAAAGCTCTAGGATCCTGTCAATCAATTCCCCCAGATCTCAGCTTCCTAAACCCCAAGAAAGTGCAGAATCACATTTTGGCCATAATTCAGACTCTTCGTGACATTACGGTAGATGTATGAAATAAGAAACCGCGCCACTTTTACCATGTGCTGTGGTCTAGCATTGCAGGTCAGCATACCTTGAGCTGCAATACCAGGCACAGCCTCTGAACAGGAGGGGCGCTATACACACACTTTTTTGTAGTCTCATACAACCCCTTATGCTTTAGTGTCTTGCACGGCCCCTCCATGTGAATCGTTGTAACAGGCGTTAGTGCAGCGAATACTGGCCCGAGTGGCTGCTTTTGCAGGGAAATGTGGCAGCAGACATTGATGAAATGCGCATAATCTGCTATGTGCAAAAATGACCGCACTGGTGTACACCAAGAGATGGGGTGGAGGCTGCCTCTGAGACAGCGAGGGGTGCGGGTACAGAACAGCAGGCCACTATAGTTACATGCAGCAGAGTTCAACACCCCCTAAAAAAAAAATAACAAATCAAGAATACTACATTCAGGCGGCTGAAATGTTCCGTGCGGTGTTCCCTGGGGTGAAGGTGCCGAGGCCCCGACCCGCTGTGATAAGGGTGCTGTGCTAATCCTGCAGGCTCCTGGTGGGAGAGAGGGGATGTGATTCAAGTCTACACTCACCCTCCACTTATACCACAATCTTCGCAGCTGATATTTAGAAACGTTGCCGTTTTGCAGTCTGATAACCATCCACTATTAGGATCGCATGCTCTGAAATGTCCACAAGCCATTCACATCCCCACATCAGCGCTGCGCTCACATCCTGCTCAAATGTCTGAAGCCGGTTACACCAACGCCTGGTGTGTCATAATAATGTCACGTGGGCTCCAGGAATGCAACTTCAGACATCGCTGGAACCGCGGCTGCACCGAGGGGAGGGGGGGGGGCGAACAAATGGAATGAGTAGGCGTTATCCAAGTAGAGGACATCCCCATTGAATTTGCTTTGGGTCGTAAAATAAAAAACTCCTTATTTTATAGAGCTCATCACTATACAATGGGAGGAAAACTTGGGGTACAGAGTGAGTAACCCCATTGTTTCTGGAGACATCATGGTTACAGCGGATATCAGGCTTGCACGAGTAAATGCACCCCCTACACCTCTAACATATGACTCCAGTTATGACCGTTTTCCAGTACTGCCCAGAAACAGCGTTTCAGACCGTTGCATTCATTAGCTATGTGTATACAGACAGCGTTAACCGTGATCACAAAACCCTCCCCTATACATATGCTTTACAGAAAGGCGCACCGCGTGTGAGATTACAATAGATCATTCTCTGTACAAAATCTGGATTCAAAAAAAGCATCATCGATGATTAAGTGGCATCCATCAGGTTCACGTAAAATGTGTGCCGAGTGTGCACGGACACGAATGCGGACGTGGCCACAGCAGTCACATTGCACGGTGCTTCAGATAGTAGAAAAACATGCTACGATGGTGCGGAAAATGGCAACTCAATATCCAACAAAAATTAGGAAAAAATATTTCTCCAACGTCAGATTTTATGACGTTACACTTTACAGCTGAAAGATTTATGGGAATGGACCCTACTGGGGATAAAGGGTCCCGAGTTCCCAGTGAAATCATAAGATGGGGATTACGGATGGTGCACGGACCATGCGGACACTTGTCCCGTCACAGATCCGCTCTCCTTACACGTCGCCACCTACAGTCTAAAAATCGTGAAGACTGCAACAGCCTCCTCCAATAGCAAACGTCAAATGAGGTAGGAGGCATTTTAGGGGGTGGGGGGCTCTGCCAAATCCATTGCATGACTTATGACCTCTCCTATCCTTTCTATGGGGGGCTCCCGGCACCACTAATATACACTTTACCTGGAGGCGCCAAACCATGCTGTGCTCCATTCTGAGACGACTGACAGACCTCACTTCCACAACTGTGGTTTTTTTGGACCCAAGGAGAAAATAAGGCTCCAAATCGGAGAGAAAAATGTATTAAACCTGAGATGTTTAAAAAAAAAAAAGGACAAAAAAGCAAAGCAAAGAGGATTAAAAAAATGGATGTAAAATGTTTTAGTGTTAAAATGAGTTCTGCTGGATTTGCACGTGTCGGTGGTAACCAGCAGGTTTCTTCTGATAGTAAAACAGAGGCTGAACCCCATCCACGGCGTCCTCCACAAATGAGGCTGCATCTGTTCCACACTTGCCAGTGCATGGGATTGGCGGCAGTCGGGATTCGCACCACCTCTGTAGCTACCTCTGCACCACATCGCTAATCTCCTGTACACAGGACAGTAAGTTATTAAGTACGGGGTTTGACCCCTGGGAAGCAGACGACGCGGTTCCTGCTCCACCACCTGCAGAAGACACCTGCAGCTCCTGCAAACTGACCTCTAATCGACTCACGGCCTCGCGAAAGGCAAACTTGTTTCGCGTTTGGGGTATGGAGTTCACGTAACCAGTGCAATAGTCCAGAAGCTGGTGTCCGGTGTCCACCAGCTGGCTGTTGGGTTGGGGAACGGTCAGTGCACTGGACAGCATTCCCGCACACTGCAAGAGAGCCTCTTTGCTTATTTTGTCTGCAGGAACCTTCTCTGCAGGCTGCTTGGACTTCCTTAACGCTCCCCTACCACCCACCGCTGCCCCATTGGAAAGCTTTCCTACTTGGGTAACAGGAGGTGGTGGTGGCAGCATGGGCCGGGAAGGCTTGGCTGACCTTTCAGTGACGGGCTGTGTCGGTGCGGCCGTCTCATCGGCAGGTTGCTGTTGCAGGAACCTTACGTTTGGAGGAGGAGGGGGAGCACATTTCGGCTTCAGCCGGCGATGAGAAGGGCGGTCTTTCTCAGAACCAGCTGTGCCATGTTCCTGAAGCAATTTGAAGGTGTGACCTAAGGAATCCATGCCGACCAGCTGAATATCTGTAGACGCATTCCTTGGGGACGGCGAAATGAGAACCGGCACTTTGTGGTTGTGAGTGGCAGAATGGAAAGCGGAAGAGGCGCCTCCTGCATGCTTGGGCGATGACCTCTCCTCCGCACCCGTGCGCAGACCACCATTCCGCTCGCCACCTCCTGTCCGTGGAAGCAATTTGGGCTTTCCCCTATCTCTATGTGGCTGTGGGGGTGCGATATCTAATGCAGTTGTCGGAGGGTCCTGCTGGTTCTCTTCCGGCTGTGAAGCCGCACGGTCCAGCTGCACCTTAGTCCGATGGCAGTTTCTGGGGAGCGTCATGGACATCCTGTCTTGCTCTGTAACGACAGGAGACATGGAAGATGTGGAATTTGACCGAGGGAAAGGTTTGGACTGATCCTCTGTGTTTACTGGTTTTCCTGTCCGCAATCCAAATGTCTTTTTTATGAGACGGGGTGTGAAGAAGCCAGATATTCCTGTCCACCCACCACTAACTGCTCCTATGGATTCTTCTGCAAAACCACGCTGAGATGTGCCCCCATAGCACTTATGGGAGGCTGGAGAAGCGGGCGTGTCTAGACCGTCAAGTGCCTGGAAAGCCGCCAGTTCCCCAGTGAGTTCTGGCCTTTTGTGAGGCTGGTTCTCCATTTCCCGGAAGGAGCTGCTGCGTTTCGGGGGCTGTGGCGCACTCTTTTTCTTCATGAAAGAGCTGAAGAATCCTCCCTTTCGGTCGCGTGTAAATGTCGTTTCTTTGGAGTCTCCTAGTAAGCTGCTCGGAGATTTGTCCCTCTGTTTTCGTGGAAGAGCCGGGGAGCCACTCGCTACAGGAGATCCACGGAGAGCTCCTAATAAGAAAAAGATCAAACAAATCTCAAGATGTAATCGCTGTAACCTGAAAACTCCATTCTATCCTCACAGACACCTGCGTCCCCATTACCTGGCGTGGTGCTGGAGGTGGAGTTGTCTGAGGAATCGCCGGTGCCTTCAATGTTCTCCTTATTCTCCGCTTTCTTCTTCAGGGTACGGGATTTAGAGGGCAGCATGGGAAGACGACTCTGATAAGATGATGTGGAGGACGCCGTGCGCCCCAGCTCTTCTGCGACCTCTGCAAGTGGAGAAACGACAGGTCACGTCTTAAATACACGTATACTCATTATTCTGTGCCCAGATGACGACACTAAGGCGCCTCATCCACATTATTTCTGATTTAGATTGGCGTCCGCTGGCCTGTATATGTCTGTATACAGCATCAGAACCAAGCTTTTTAATACAGAGAATTTCAGTAAACAACCTGAGCCCACGGCTGACGTATGCCACTGTGTTCATGCAGAGGAATCCATCAGTAAATACCGCGGACATCTCCAATGAACACATCGTGAATCCACCCCTGGACCAATCTGGTGGGGACAAGGAAAATCCACGGTGAAACCACAGCGCTCATCCAGCAAAACGAGGAGCGATGATAAAGCCATTTGCCATCACTTCCCATGATGTGGAAACACAGGTCACACGCACTACGCAAATTGCAACTTCCGTTAATATTAACTTACCCTCATTGATATTGGAGTCATGGAACATTGTTTCGAAGGCTTGGTGCGTCTCAGCAAAGGAAGGTCGGTCGGCGGGATTCCACTGCCAACCTAAGGAAGCAAACCGCGAATAGTGAGAAAATGGTTTATGAAAATTAAATCTCATCTCATACGATGCCCCTTAATTGTTATGTATTCTTAAAGGGAACCTGTCAGGTGCACTATGCACCCAGAACCACGAGCAAAAAAAAGTATTTCTAAGGATCTCTTTATGATATGCTAATGAGCGCAGGGGTGTTAGTTCCTGCACCCTCTTAGCACACCCCTGTAGGCATGCTAACATGATATTCAATGCCCATTGCCCGGCGTCATCAGCAGTGACGTGCGTACCTGTGTCCGCTGATCAGAATACCCGGCACTTCCGGTCATGCGCACTATGAAGCCGGGTGAACAGGTCCCGGCTTCAGAAAGGTCTAGTGCGCATGACCGGAAGTGCAGGGAGTACTGATCATGTGCACTGACCCGAATTCCGGCGATAAGAAGCAGTGGCAGCAGACACCGGTATGTGCATCACCACTGATGACGTGAGGCAATGGGCATTGAATGGCATGTTAGCAGGTTTGCACACCCACAGGGACGTACTAAGAGGACAGACTAGTCGGGGATATAACGCTCTTGGGACTAGTCCCTGTGCTCATTAGCATATCATAAAGGATCTTTAGAAATCCTTTTTCTATAGATCTCTTTATCTATGACGGTGTATACAGGGACAGTTAGCAATATACACCCAGACATGATTATAGTTCTGGGTGCAGATTCCCTTTAAATGTACAAAGAGCTATAGGGCATTTATTCTACTTTTTAAAGCAGAGGGAATGGACAGGTGTGCAGACGGAGCGCACCTGTACTTGGACTGGCCAATAACACTTTATATTATACTGATCTGTGGCTTCAGAAAGCCTCTTTAATAAGGAGTGTCAATACTGCATGGAATATCAGGGTGAAGGGACTCACATGCTCTCATCAGCTCGTACACCTTCGGGGGGCATCCTTCTGGCTGCTCCATGCGATAACCTTTCTCCAGCAAGTCATACACCTGGGACAGGTCGATGCCAGGGTAGGGGGACATGCCATAGGTAGCGATCTCCCATAGTAGCACGCCAAAAGCTAGAGGAGAATGGTACAGCAATCGATTAGAAAGCAGAGCTCTGGTGAGACCACTCATAAAGCATAACCGTGATTGCCAGAGAAGGAATCTGCAGGGGTCAATCATTTCCAGCAATGGAATCCAATGCAGGGCAAAATGGGGTATAACATGGTGGTGATTCTAGCAAACACCCAACACGTCGGGTCACTTGTGTGGCTCGTGAATTTCTCATGTCCTCCCTGAGGATTGAGAACACAGCCCGGAGAGCATCGTTTCCAGACACGGCTCAGCCAATGCGGTCAGCACCAGTGCGGGGGCAGGGACATGCAGGATGGAGACAGCGACTGTAGGCTGTGATTTTTGTAGGGGCCATATCCCCTATGCTGCGTGCTTAGTTTGTAACGTCATTTTGGGCTGTCACACTCCCTTTATTCATCCTCAGCAGATACTTTATATGCAATATGCAGCTGTAAGGGACACATCACAGGTTCTCACCCCAGACATCTGATTTTATGGAAAAAGTGTTATAAGCCAGGCTTTCAGGAGCGGTCCATTTTATAGGAAATTTGGCCCCAGCGTGGGCGGTGTACGTGTCTCCAGTCATAAGACGAGACAGACCAAAGTCAGCCACTTTCACCACATGATTTTCACCAACCAAGCAATTCCTTGCAGCCAGATCCCTACGAAGAAGGAAGAGTATATATTAGTGAGGAAGAAAATAAAAAAATACCATATGATCAATGCAAGAGTCCTACAACGAGTGCCCGCGGCGCTCACCGATGGATGAAGTTCTTCCTCTCCAGATACTCCATGGCGGAAGAGATCTGAGTGGCCATGTAAAGCAGAACCACGGCCGTCACCTCCTCCCGGTTACACTCCCGGAGGTAATCTAGCAGATTCCCAAAGTGCATGTATTCTGTTACTATATAAAAGGGGGGCTCCAGTGTGCAGACGCCTGGCGGGAGAAGACACGTAAGAGGGCGCTCATACACAACACATCACTGGTCCACGCGCTGACGGCACTGACCTAAGAGTTGCACCAGGTTGGGATGTTTGATCTCTTTCATGACAGCCGCCTCCTTCAGAAACTCTTCTACCTCCATAGTGTCTTCCTGGAAGGAACATCGCAGGTATGAGAAAATGGGACCAGTCCGCAGAAGGTGCATCCAAGAGCGGGCTAGCAAGTAGCATCTAATACATGTAGAAACCCATCCTGCACAAAGGATCGCAACGTGATGAGCTCTGCCCAATAGAGAGCTTCTTATCCCACGTATCTTCACCTTGTTATTGTACCTAATATGTGCACCTCGCACAGGATCCCGACGCTCCTCTAGGAGGACGACAGCGGCTTCCTAGTGCCACATATTGGATGGAGCTACCCACCAGTCAATGCCGGGGATGCATACCACCTTTTGATCGCTTGTTACAGCATTTTTCGTGGTATTGCATTTTTGCTGTTGAATTTTTGTTTACAGTCTTTACTGATTGTTAAATTATTTTCATAGATCAGACTTTTCTGAACGCGGCCATACCACAAATAGAATTTTTTCAACTTTGTTTGTGGTTTTGCTTTTTACAGTTACTAGTCCCCTTAGGGATTCCAATCATCTGACCGCTTGTACTATATACAGCAATGCCACAGTGTTGCTACAAATAGTGAAAATCACAGTCTCCTTTGATGCCCAGCTACAGGCAGGTTTCAAAGGAGCGCTACTATGATCAGCAAGGAGGTTTTCCACAGACCACCTGCTGTCATAGCAATCCATCGGCAACTCACGGTTATGTTCTGGAAGCACCGATGGGTGCATAAACTGGTGCACTACTATGTTGGCACGTGTTAAAGCCCGCTGTCAGAGTTTGACACGTGGATTTAACAGGTTAACAATTGCACCCCTCCATTCGTGATCATTAAGAGGCGGTAAGAGTCCTATTACCTGCCAAGTATGGGGCGGGCTCCCCACTCATGCCATGAGCCCCTGTTCCATACACCCTGCTTTTGACATATACCATACATGTATGGCAAATCTCGTGAAGGGGTTAATGGATCTTGGCACACTTATAGGATGGCACTTTTATGCGAGCCCTGTGTGCAGATGTTGATGGATGACAAATTGGCTAAATATCAGATGAAAATACTTTTGGTCAAATACAGCAATTGGTAAAATGCGCAAAATTTTCAAAACCGCCCCTAACCAGTGAAAATGAACACAAATATTGCCGCTATTCTTACCTTGAGCGTTTTTACCGCTACTGTGAGGCTATATTTTTTCCAGACCCCAACATAAACCTCTCCATATTGCCCCCCTCCCAACTTGTGCTTCATGGTGATGTCTGTGCGTTCCATCTCCCACTTATCGTGAATAGGGGACACTCCATAGACGGTGGGCTTGTTGCACTTGGGTGCAGGGTAGTGTAGAATAGTGACCAGGCCATCAGCCACGGTGGAGTGATGGTGGACCAGCTCAGCCAGTGTGTTGAAACGGCTCTCTGCAGTGACGTAGACCTGGAAGACAAAGAATCCATCACACGAGCGCTATGTATATGATAACTGTGCCTAAATAATATACATGAACCCCCCCAGGTCATCCCACCTTGCCATCAGAGGCCGTGTTTATGCGGTAGTGGTAGACCCGGCCCTC
>NW_027442573.1:62500-99605 GCF_048569485.1 Anomaloglossus baeobatrachus
CACACACACACACACACCGGAGACCCTTCATATACCCGCTGCACGCACACACACACACACCGGAGATACTTCATATACCAGCTGCACGCACACACACACCGGAGACCCTTCATATACCCGCTGCACACACACACACACACCGGAGACCCTTCATATACCCGCTGCACGCACACACACACCGGAGACACTTCATATACCAGCTGCACGCACACACACACCGGAGACCCTTCATATACCAGCTGCACGCACACACACACCAGAGACCCTTCATATACCAGCTGCACGCACACACACACCGGAGACCCTTCATATACCCGCTGCACACACACACACACCAGAGACCCTTCATATACCCGCTGCACACACACACACACCAGAGACCCTTCATATACCCGCTGCACACACACACACCGGAGACGCTTCATATACCCGCTGCGCACACACAACACACCGGAGACACTTCATATACCCGCTGCACACACACACCGGAGACCCTTCATATACCCGCTGCACACACACAACACACCGGAGACACTTCATATACCCGCTGCACACACACACACACCGGAGACCCTTCATATACCCGCTGCACACACACACACACCAGAGACCCTTCATATACCCGCTGCACACACACACACCGGAGACGCTTCATATACCCGCTGCGCACACACAACACACCGGAGACACTTCATATACCCGCTGCACACACACAACACACCGGAGACCCTTCATATACCCGCTGCGCACACACAACACACCGGAGACACTTCATATACCCCCTGCGCACACACAACACACCGGAGACCCTTCATATACCCACTGCACACACACAACACACCGGAGACACTTCATATACCCACTGCACACACACAACACACCGGAGACCCTTCATATACCCGCTGCACACACACAACACACCGGAGACCTTTCATATACCAGCTGCACGCACACACACACCGGAGACCCTTCATATACCCGCTGCACACACACACACCGGAGACCCTTCATATACCCGCTGCGCGCGCACACACACACACCGGAGACCTTTCATATACCAGCTGCACGCACACACACACCGGAGACCCTTCATATACCCGCTGCGCACACACAACACACCGGAGACCCTTCATATACCCGCTGCGCACACACAACACACCGGAGACACTTCATATACCCGCTGCACACACACAACACACCGGAGACCCTTCATATACCCGCTGCGCACACACACACACACACACACACAGGAGACCCTTCATATACCCGCTGCGCGCGCACACACACACACACACACACACACCGGAGACCCTTCATATACCCGCTGCACACACACCGGAGACCCTTCATATACCCGCTGCGCGCACACACACACACAACATACCGGAGACCCTTCATATACCCGCTGCACACACACAACACACCGGAGACACTTCATATACCCGCTGCGCACACACAACACACCGGAGACACTTCATATACCCGCTGCACACACACAACACACCGGAGAGCCTTCATATACCCGCTGCACACACACAACACACCGGAGACACTTCATATACCCGCTGCACACACACAACACACCGGAGACACTTCATATACCCGCTGCACACACACAACACACCGGAGACACTTCATATACCCGCTGCACACACAACACACCGGAGACACTTCATATACCCGCTGCACACACACAACACACCGGAGACCCTTCATATACCCGCTGCGCACACACAACACACCGGAGACACTTCATATACCCACTGCACACACACAACACACCGGAGACACTTCATATACCCGCTGCACACACACAACACACTGGAGACCCTTCATATACCCGCTGCGCACACACAACACACCGGAGACACTTCATATACCCGCTGCGCACACACAACACACCGGAGACACTTCATATACCCACTGCACACACACAACACACCGGAGACACTTCATATACCCACTGCACACACACACAACACACCGGAGACACTTCATATACCCGCTGCACACACACAACACACCGGAGACACTTCATATACCCGCTGCACACACACAACACACTGGAGACCCTTCATATACCCGCTGCACACACACAACACACCGGAGACACTTTATATACCCGCTGCACACACACAACACACCGGAGACGCTTCATATACCCGCTGCACACACACAACACACCGGAGACACTTCATATACCCGCTGCACACACACAACACACCGGAGACACTTCATATACCCACTGCACACACACAACACACCGGAGACCTTTCATATATACCAGCTGCACGCACACACACACCGGAGACCCTTCATATACCCGCTGCACACACACACACCGGAGACCTTTCATATACCAGCTGCACGCGCACACACACACCGGAGACCCTTCATATACCCGCTGCACACACACAACACACCGGAGACACTTCATATACCCACTGCACACACACAACACACCGGAGACACTTCATATACCCGCTACACACACACACACCGGAGACGCTTCATATACCCGCTGCACACACACAACACACCGGAGACGCTTCATATACCCGCTGCACACACAACACACCGGAGACACTTCATATACCCGCTGCACACACACAACACACCGGAGACACTTCATATACCCGCTGCACACACACAACACACCGGAGACCCTTCATATACCCGCTGCACACACACAACACACCGGAGACCCTTCATATACCCGCTGCACACACACAACACACCGGAGACACTTCATATACCCGCTGCACACACACAACACACCGGAGACACTTCATATACCCGCTGCACACACACAACACACCGGAGACACTTCATATACCCGCTGCACACACAACACACCGGAGACACTTCATATACCCGCTGCACACACACAACACACCGGAGACCCTTCATATACCCGCTGCACACACACAACACACCGGAGACGCTTCATATACCCACTGCACACACACAACACACCGGAGACCCTTCATATACCCGCTGCACACACACAACACACCGGAGACCCTTCATATACCCGCTGCGCGCGCACACACACACACACACACACACACACACACACACAGGAGACCCTTCATATACCCGCTGCGCGCGCGCGCACACACACACACACACACACACACACACACACACACCGGAGACCCTTCATATACCCGCTGCACACACACCGGAGACCCTTCATATACCCGCTGCACACACACAACACACCGGAGACACTTCATATACCCGCTGCACACACACAACACACCGGAGACACTTCATATACCCGCTGCACACACACAACACACCGGAGACACTTCATATACCCGCTGCACACACACAACACACCGGAGACACTTCATATACCCACTGCACACACACAACACACCGGAGACGCTTCATATACCCACTGCACACACACAACACATCGGAGACACTTCATATACCCGCTGCACACACACAACACATCGGAGACACTTCATATACCCGCTGCACACACACAAAACACACCGGAGACACTTCATATACCCGCTGCACACACACAACACATCGGAGACACTTCATATACCCGCTGCACACACACACACCGGAGACACTTCATATACCCGCTGCACACACACAACACACACCGGAGACACTTCATATACCCGCTGCACACACACAACACACCGGAGACACTTCATATACCCGCTGCACACACACAACACACCGGAGACGCTTCATATACCCGCTGCACACACACAACACACCGGAGACACTTCATATACCCGCTGCACACACACAACACACCGGAGACCCTTCATATACCCGCTGCACACACACAACACACCGGAGACCCTTCATATACCCGCTGCACACACACAACACACCGGAGACACTTCATATACCCGCTGCACACACACAACACACCGGAGACCCTTCATATACCCGCTGCACACACACAACACACCGGAGACAGTTCATATACCCGCTGCACACACACAACACACCGGAGACAGTTCATATACCCGCTGCACACACACAACACACCGGAGACACTTCATATACCCGCTGCACACACACACACACCGGAGACACTTCATATACCCGCTGCACACACACAACACACCGGAGACAGTTCATATACCCGCTGCACACACACACACACCGGAGACACTTCATATACCCGCTGCACACACACACACACACACCGGAGACGCTTCATATACCCACTGCACACACACAACACACCGGAGACACTTCATATACCCGCTGCACACACACAACACACCGGAGACACTTCATATACCCGCTGCACACACACAACACACCGGAGACCCTTCATATACCCGCTGCGCGCGCACACACACACACACACACACACACACACAGGAGACCCTTCATATACCCGCTGCGCGCGCGCGCACACACACACACACACACACACACACACACACACACACACACCGGAGACCCTTCATATACCCGCTGCACACACACCGGAGACCCTTCATATACCCGCTGCACACACACAACACACCGGAGACACTTCATATACCCGCTGCACACACACAACACACCGGAGACACTTCATATACCCGCTGCACACACACAACACACCGGAGACACTTCATATACCCGCTGCACACACACAACACACCGGAGACACTTCATATACCCACTGCACACACACAACACACCGGAGACGCTTCATATACCCACTGCACACACACAACACATCGGAGACACTTCATATACCCGCTGCACACACACAACACACCGGAGACCCTTCATATACCCGCTGCACACACACAACACATCGGAGACACTTCATATACCCGCTGCACACACACAAAACACACCGGAGACACTTCATATACCCGCTGCACACACACAACACATCGGAGACACTTCATATACCCGCTGCACACACACACACCGGAGACACTTCATATACCCGCTGCACACACACAACACACCGGACACTTCATATACCCGCTGCACACACACAACACACCGGAGACACTTCATATACCCGCTGCACACACACAACACACCGGAGACACTTCATATACCCACTGCACACACACAACACACCGGAGACGCTTCATATACCCACTGCACACACACAACACATCGGAGACACTTCATATACCCGCTGCACACACACAACACACCGGAGACCCTTCATATACCCGCTGCACACACACAACACATCGGAGACACTTCATATACCCGCTGCACACACACAAAACACACCGGAGACACTTCATATACCCGCTGCACACACACAACACACCGGAGACACTTCATATACCCGCTGCACACACACAACACACCGGAGACACTTTACTGTGGAAATCCAGACTAAGGGTTTGTGCCCACATGGCCAGGTTGCAGAAGTCGGAAAATCCACCGCATGTTTACAGCCCCGCCAGTGTGCACGAGACTTAAGATGGCGAGAAAAGCGCAAAAGAGGAGATTCACTACAAAGGTTGTATCTTTAGATTTGAAGAGCACCCCCCACCCCCAGACGTACATCTGTCTACTACTGGGTGGTGCAGGCGGAATGATTGGCTGTTCAGACCAGCAGCGCAGGGGCACTAAAGCGGTCGGGAATCCAGAGAGACCGGCCACCACTGAGACTGCAGCGGCTGGTAACCAGGCAACAAGCAGTACACAACATGAAAAATACCCAATTCTTGAGAATGGAGAAGAGTTTTAATAAGTTGCATAGTTGCTGGTTTCTACAAGCACTTTGCAATTTTAACCATTTATCATGATGAAAATAAGCTTTTACACATTGCAAGGTGCCAGGGTATGATGGGAATTGTAGTTCTGTAACAGCTGGAGAGTTACAAGTTCGCGGTCACTTATTGATACGGATAACCTTTTTTGTCATCTTGTAACCGCTTTCACGGCTGCCACATGTAATAGCATGCTTCCGCTTTCCTCTCTGCTGGCACTGTGAGCGCCTGCACAAAGCACCATCAGCAAGACCAGACCATGCACAGAGCATCATCAGCAGGACCAGACCATGCACAAAGCACCATCAGCAGAACCAGACCATGCACAGAGCATCGTCCTCAGCAGGACCAGACCATGTACAGAGCACCATCAGCAAGACCAGACCATGCACAGAGCATTGTCCTCAGCAGGACCAGACCATGTACAGAGCACCATCAGCAAGACCAGACCATGCACAGAGCATTGTCCTCAGCAGGACCAGACCATGCACAGAGCATCGTCCTCAGCAGGACCAGACCATGTACAGAGCACCATCAGCAAGACCAGACCATGCACAGAGCATTGTCCTCAGCAGGACCAGACCATGCACAGAGCATTGTCCTCAGCAGGACCAGACCATGCACAGAGCACCATCAACAGGACCAGACCATGCACAGAGCACCATCAGCAGGACCAGACCATGCACAGAGCATCGTCCTCAGCAGGACCAGACCATGCACAGAGCATCGTCCTCAGCAGGACCAGACCATGCACAGATCATTGTCCTCAGCAGGACCAGACCATGCACAGAGCACCATCAGCAGGACCTGACCATGCACAGAGCACCATCAACAGGACCTGACCATGCACAGAGCACCATCAGCAGGACCTGACCATGCACAGAGCACCATCATGAGCAGACCTGGGCAAGGAGCGGCCCACGGGCCGGATCCGTCCCGCCTACTGTCTGTGACCGGCCTACCCATCTTGCTGAGAGTTGGAGGTGTGGTCTGATCTATGCCTCAGCCCCACTCTCACTGCCGGGAGCTATGTATCCCGCAGTGCAGTGATAAGCAGCTCCACGCCCCCTCTTGCTGCCAGTCACGCCCCCCTCTTGCTGCCAGTCACGCCCCCCTCTTGCTGCCAGTCACGCCCCCCTCTTGCTGCCAGTCACGCCCCCCTCTTGCTGCCAGTCACGCCCCCTCTTGCTGCCAGTCACGCCCCCTCTTGCTGCCAGTCACGCCCCCTCTTGCTGCCAGTCACGCCCCCTCTTGCTGCCAGTCACGCCCCCTCTTGCTGCCAGTCACGCCCCCTCTTGCTGCCAGTCACGCCCCCTCTTGCTGCCAGTCACGCCCTCTCTTGCTGCCAGTCACGCCCCCTCTATCTGGCTGCCTTCTATGGCATCTATGCTGCTAGCCACGCCTATTTTGCTGTCGTCCACGGCCCCTCAATGCTGGACACACACACTCCTCGGATGCCTCCCTTGTCCCCTCCTGCTGCTCTCTCGATGCTGGCCACGCCCCCTTTGCCTGCCCTCTTCTACCCAGGAAGAATGGGTTAAAAATAGCCGTCTGTCCGAAAAAAGAAACAATCACGACAGTACGAGCGACTATCAATTCACATATATTATATATAACATACAGCGGACACGGAACTAGAGACACATTAAACACAATATCTTTACATAGGTTATTGGCTTCTCGCGGTAGCCTCACGTCAGGGTAACATCAGCCGTACAAATTGTATCAGGAGCAGACGGCCAGCCTCAGGCAGGGTAGCCTCACGTCAGGGTAACATCAGCCATACAAATTGTATCAGGAGCAGACGGCCAGCCTCAGGCAGGGTAGCCTCACGTCAGGGTAACATCAGGCATACAAATTGTATCAGGAGCAGACGGCCAGCCTCAGGCAGGGTAGCCTCACGTCAGGGTAACATCAGCCGTACAAATTGTATCAGGAGCAGACGGCCAGCCTCAGGCAGGGTAGCCTCACGTCAGGGTAACATCAGCCATACAAATTGTATCAGGAGCAGACGGCCAGCCTCAGGCAGGGTAGCCTCACGTCAGGGTAACATCAGCCGTACAAATTGTATCAGGAGCAGACGGCCAGCCTCAGACAGGGTAGCCTCACGTCAGGGTAACATCAGCCGTACAAATTGTATCAGGAGCAGACAGCCAGCCTCAGGCAGGGTAGCCTCACGTCAGGGTAACATCAGCCATACAAATTGTATCAGGAGCAGACGGCCAGCCTCAGGCAGGGTAGCCTCACGTCAGGGTAACATCAGCCGTACAAATTGTATCAGGAGCAGATGGCCAGCCTCAGGCAGGGTAGCCTCACGTCAGGGTAACATCAGCCATACAAATTGTATCAGGAGCAGACGGCTAGCCTCAGGCAGGGTAGCCTCACGTCAGGGTAACATCAGCCATACAAATTGTATGAGGAGCAGACAGCCAGCCTCAGGCAGGGTAGCCTCACGTGAGGGTAACATCAGCCGTACAAATTGTATCAGGAGCAGATGGCCAGCCTCAGGCAGGGTAGCCTCACGTCAGGGTAACATCAGCCGTACAAATTGTATCAGGAGCAGATGGCCAGCCTCAGGCAGGGTAGCCTCACGTCAGGGTAACATCAGCCATACAAATTGTATGAGGAGCAGACGGCCAGCCTCAGGCAGGGTAGCCTCACGTCAGGGTAACATCAGCCGTACAAATTGTATGAGGAGCAGACAGCCAGCCTCAGGCAGGGTAGCCTCACGTCAGGGTAACATCAGCCATACAAATTGTATCAGGAGCAGACGGCCAGCCTCAGGCAGGGTAGCCTCACGTCAGGGTAACATCAGCCATACAAATTGTATGAGGAGCAGACGGGCAGCCTCAGGCAGGGTAGCCTCACGTGAGGGTAACATCAGCCATACAAATTGTATGAGGAGCAGACAGACAGCCTCAGGCAGGGTAGCCTCACGTGAGGGTAACATCAGCCGTACAAATTGTATCAGGAGCAGACGGCCAGCCTCAGGCAGGGTAGCCTCACGTCAGGGTAACATCAGCCATACAAATTGTATGAGGAGCAGATGGCCAGCCTCAGGCAGGGTAGCCTCACGTGAGGGTAACATCAGCCATACAAATTGTATGAGGAGCAGACAGACAGCCTCAGGCAGGGTAGCCTCACGTGAGGGTAACATCAGCCGTACAAATTGTATCAGGAGCAGACGGCCAGCCTCAGGCAGGGTAGCCTCACGTCAGGGTAACATCAGCCGTACAAATTGTATCAGGAGCAGACGGCCAGCCTCAGGCAGGGTAGCCTCACGTCAGGGTAACATCAGCCGTACAAATTGTATCAGGAGCAGATGGCCAGCCTCAGGCAGGGTAGCCTCACGTCAGGGTAACATCAGCCATACAAATTGTATCAGGAGCAGACGGCCAGCCTCAGGCAGGGTAGCCTCACGTCAGGGTAACATCAGCCATACAAATTGTATGAGGAGCAGACGGCCAGCCTCAGGCAGGGTAGCCTCACGTCAGGGTAACATCAGCCGTACAAATTGTATCAGGAGCAGACGGCCAGCCTCAGGCAGGGTAGCCTCACGTCAGGGTAACATCAGCCGTACAAATTGTATCAGGAGCAGACGGGCAGCCTCAGGCAGGGTAGCCTCACGTCAGGGTAACATCAGCCGTACAAATTGTATCAGGAGCAGACGGCCAGCCTCAGGCAGGGTAGCCTCACGTCAGGGTAACATCAGCCGTACAAATTGTATCAGGAGCAGATGGCCAGCCTCAGGCAGGGTAGCCTCACGTCAGGGTAACATCAGCCATACAAATTGTATCAGGAGCAGACGGCCAGCCTCAGGCAGGGTAGCCTCACGTCAGGGTAACATCAGCCATACAAATTGTATGAGGAGCAGACGGCCAGCCTCAGGCAGGGTAGCCTCACGTCAGGGTAACATCAGCCGTACAAATTGTATCAGGAGCAGACGGGCAGCCTCAGGCAGGGTAGCCTCACGTCAGGGTAACATCAGCCGTACAAATTGTATCAGGAGCAGACGGCCAGCCTCAGGCAGGGTAGCCTCACGTCAGGGTAACATCAGCCATACAAATTGTATCAGGAGCAGACGGCCAGCCTCAGGCAGGGTAGCCTCACGTCAGGGTAACATCAGCCATACAAATTGTATGAGGAGCAGACGGCCAGCCTCAGACAGGGTAGCCTCACGTCAGGGTAACATCAGCCATACAAATTGTATGAGGAGCAGACGGCCAGCCTCAGACAGGGTAGCCTCACGTCAGGGTAACATCAGCCATACAAATTGTATGAGGAGCAGACGGCCAGCCTCAGGCAGGGTAGCCTCACGTCAGGGTAACATCAGCCGTACAAATTGTATGAGGAGCAGACAGCCAGCCTCAGGCAGGGTAGCCTCACGTCAGGGTAACATCAGCCATACAAATTGTATCAGGAGCAGACGGCCAGCCTCAGGCAGGGTAGCCTCACGTCAGGGTAACATCAGCCATACAAATTGTATGAGGAGCAGACGGGCAGCCTCAGGCAGGGTAGCCTCACGTGAGGGTAACATCAGCCATACAAATTGTATGAGGAGCAGACGGGCAGCCTCAGGCAGGGTAGCCTCACGTGAGGGTAACATCAGCCATACAAATTGTATGAGGAGCAGACGGCCAGCCTCAGGCAGGGTAGCCTCACGTCAGGGTAACATCGGCCGTACAAATTGTATCAGGAGCAGACGGGCAGCCTCAGACAGGGTAGCCTCACGTCAGGGTAACATCGGCCGTACAAATTGTATCAGGAGCAGACGGCCAGCCTCAGACAGGGTAGCCTCACGTCAGGGTAACATCAGCCATACAAATTGTATGAGGAGCAGACGGCCAGCCTCAGGCAGGGTAGCCTCACGTCAGGGTAACATCGGCCGTACAAATTGTATCAGGAGCAGACGGGCAGCCTCAGACAGGGTAGCCTCACGTCAGGGTAACATCAGCCGTACAAATTGTATCAGGAGCAGACGGCCAGCCTCAGGCAGGGTAGCCTCACGTCAGGGTAACATCAGCCGTACAAATTGTATCAGGAGCAGACGGGCAGCCTCAGGCAGGGTAGCCTCACGTCAGGGTAACATCAGCCGTACAAATTGTATCAGGAGCAGACGGCCAGCCTCAGACAGGGTAGCCTCACGTCAGGGTAACATCGGCCACCCCGGACAGCCACTCCTGAAGGCCATTATCCCAGCAATGCAGGGATTATGACACTAGGATTATATGGCCAGTAAATAAGGCTCCGTTCACACCTTTGTCGTAGGTCTGAGATGGAAGTGATGACACAAGCATCATTGAATGGCGTCCTGACAGATCCCAGAGACATTAATAGGGATCGTTCAGGTTCACAGGACATTTCATTATCCGATCACGCTATTCCTGATGTCATTTACTACAATTAGGTGCTCTGAGTTTAGCAATGTTGCTTTACAACGCTGGGGTCTTGGGCTCATATCAGAAGGGGTTTGTATGTTCTCCCCGTGCTTGCGGGGGTCTCCTCCGGGTTCTCAGATTTCTTCCCACACTTCAAATTCCTACTAATAGGGGATTTAGATTGTGAGCCCCGATGGGGACAGTGGTGATCACGTCTGTAAAGCGCTGAGGTCCTATATAAACACATTAATTAGCCCCTGATAGAAACAATATACCAGAAGTGTGATCCACCCAAATGCTACTAAACCCCAAAAGCTACAGAAGTGTTGGACGGTCTTCAGGGGGTCGTCTGCACAACGGGGGTCAGATTTCCAATATACAGATCGTAAAATCCGCCATTAAAGCAGCAACATGAAACATAGGGCTGAAGTAAGCGGACATACTGTAGGGGTGAACACCATTTAGTTTATTTCAGAGTCACAGAAAAAAAAAAATCAAATTACAATAGAAATAAAAAATAAAGAGTGAAAATCTACAACATGCAGCAGACAAGACAATGCGGGCCTATAGGAAAAGCCTGTATAGCTCATATCACAGGCTGATAACAGCGAGACCGACGTGTAAAGTGCTAGCCGCGTCCTACCCCAAGTCTGCAAGTGATCCAGATGAAGACGTGAACGCTTACCCCGTGGATGGAACGGATTTTTCCAGCCGGCCTTATCCCAAAATGCTGTGCTAATCAGGTGTCCTTCTCCATCCAAGCCTCCGGCAGAGGCCGGGACCGGGCCAAGTATCATGACGGCCAGCGCGGAGAGGCGGCTAGCAGCGCGACATGGAGGCCGTCTGGACCCACTGTACAGTCCGAGCACACGGGCGCAGGAATGTGAAGGGCTGGGAGGGACGGGTGGAGACAGATGGAGGAGGCCGGGCTCCGGTTACAGGCGCTGGCTGCTGCACCAGTTGCTCCATTTATTGGGAATGTGAATGGGAAATGTGACGGAAAAAAATGTATTTCTTATTAACATGCGGGATGGATGGGAAAACAACAGGGGGCAGACGGGGGCACCCACATAAAATATCACAGCAGGACGCACATGCGGTACAATACAGCGGAGATACCCCCGAAGTCTGCCCGAAGTCACCGAGGACTGCACGCTCCGGCAACGCTCATTTATACAATGAGGACTGCACGCTCCTGCAACGCTCATTTATACAATGAGGACTGCACGCTCCGGCAACGCTCATTTATACAATGAGGACTGCACGCTCCTGCAACGCTCATTTATACAATGAGGACTGCACGCTCCTGCAACGCTCATTTATACAATGAGGACTGCACGCTCCTGCAACGCTCATTTATACAATGAGGACTGCACGCTCCTGCAACGCTCATTTATACAATGAGGACTGCACGCTCCTGCAACGCTCATTTATACAATGAGGACTGCACGCTCCTGCAACGCTCATTTATACAATGAGGACTGCACGCTCCTGCAACGCTCATTTATACAATGAGGACTGCACGCTCCTGCAACGCTCATTTATACAATGAGGACTGCACGCTCCTGCAACGCTCATTTATACAATGAGGACTGCACGCTCCTGCAACGCTCATTTATACAATGAGGACTGCACGCTCCTGCAACGCTCATTTATACAATGAGGACTGCACGCTCCTGCAACGCTCATTTATACAATGAGGACTGCACGCTCCTGCAACGCTCATTTATACAATGAGGACTGCACGCTCCTGCAACGCTCATTTATACAATGAGGACTGCACGCTCCTGCAACGCTCATTTATACAATGAGGACTGCACGCTCCTGCAACGCTCATTTATACAATGAGGACTGCACGCTCCTGCAACGCTCATTTATACAATGAGGACTGCACGCTCCTGCAACGCTCATTTATACAATGAGGACTGCACGCTCCTGCAACGCTCATTTATACAATGAGGACTGCACGCTCCTGCAACGCTCATTTATACAATGAGGACTGCACGCTCCTGCAACGCTCATTTATACAATGAGGACTGCACGCTCCTGCAACGCTCATTTATACAATGAGGACTGCACGCTCCTGCAACGCTCATTTATACAATGAGGACTGCACGCTCCTGCAACGCTCATTTATACAATGAGGACTGCACGCTCCTGCAACGCTTATTTATACAATGAGGACTGCACGCTCCTGCAACGCTCATTTATACAATGAGGACTGCACGCTCCTGCAACGCTCATTTATACAATGAGGACTGCACGCTCCTGCAACGCTCATTTATACAATGAGGACTGCACGCTCCTGCAACGCTCATTTATACAATGAGGACTGCACGCTCCTGCAACGCTCATTTATACAATGAGGACTGCACGCTCCTGCAACGCTCATTTATACAATGAGGACTGCACGCTCCTGCAACGCTCATTTATACAACGAGGACTGCACGCTCCTGCAACGCTCATTTATACAACGAGGACTGCACGCTCCTGCAACGCTCATTTATACAACGAGGACTGCACGCTCCTGCAACGCTCATTTATACAATGAGGACTGCACGCTCCTGCAACGCTCATTTATACAATGAGGACTGCACGCTCCTGCAACGCTCATTTATACAATGAGGACTGCACGCTCCTGCAACGCTCATTTATACAATGAGGACTGCACGCTCCTGCAACGCTCATTTATACAATGAGGACTGCACGCTCCTGCAATGCTCATTTATACAATGAGGAATTGTTACAAATGAGAAAGGTCCGGTGAGAACTGTTACCGTCTTCACACAATCCTAATTGTTTATTATAAACATTTGAAACATGAACTGATTACCCCAACAATCTATGGGGGGGAATGGACTCCTCCTCCTCCAGGGTCCACACGCCTTAAAGGGAACACACCAGCAGGGTTTTCATATATAAAGTAAAGCCGTGCTATACTGGCTCTAGGATGCTGAATGTAAGCAGAGCTTTTGTTCTGAGATTGGAGGTTTTATTTCAGAAATATGTGCAAGTAAAGTTCCAGCAATGCACTGCTATATGATTGACAGGTGCAACAGGAAGGGAATATGTGGGTCAGGTTTTGCTGTCTATTGCCACCCCTGTCTGTCTGCCTGCGCAGGAATTAAAGTCTATGACGGCAACAAGGGGAGGAAGCCTGGGAGGGCATAGATAGCGAGGCCGGACCCACATATCCCCCTTCCTTACTTGCACATATTTCTGAAATAAAACCTCTAATCTCAGAACAGAGGCTCTGCTTTCATTCCGCGTCCTAGAGCCAGTATGGCACCCGCTTTACTTTATATGACAATCCCGCTGGCTGGTGCCCTTTAATTAATTTGGGGAAATCAATCAGTTGCTCCTTCTCCTCAGGGAGACTGGATCTATACATTGGGAATAATACTGACATACACCGAAGCCAAAAATAACGTGATGATCTATAAAGGCAATAATTACAAAATTTACACCCCCGTTATTCTGGATCACAGCCCCAAGCCTTGTAGATATGAGATGCCACATGGCTCTTGTGAGAGATCTTAGGTTAGGTGTTTAGAGAGCAGAACATTGTCCAATAAAGCAGGCGAGGCCAAGAGAAGCAGACAGCAGCTGGGTGGCACAGGGGCCACGGAAGACACGCGCGTGACGGCCCAGAGTCGCAGGCAAATAACAGCTGCTGCCCTGATACACCCTGCGTCCGGCCTGCAGCAGCTGACTCCGACAAAGCCACCGTGACCGACCAAGCTCTACCAGCAACGAAAGCCCCACCGACCGTCCAGACCCGGGAAGAGAGGAAAGTGGGGAGAGAAACCCTTATTAGTCTGTCTACAAAGTGACCGGCCAAACTGCACCAGCAACGAAAGTCCCACCGACCGTCCAAACCCGGGAAGAGAGGAAAGTGGGGAGAGAAACCCTTATTAGTCTGTCTACAAAGTGACCGGCCAAACTCCACCAGCAACGAAAGCCCCACCGACCATCCAGACCCGGGAAGAGAGGAAAGTGGGGAGAGAAACCCTTATTAGTCTGTCTACAAAGTGACCGGCCAAACTCCACCAGCAACGAAAGTCCCACCGACCGTCCAGACCCGGGAAGAGAGGAAAGTGGGGAGAGAAACCCTTATTAGTCTGTCTACAAAGTGACCGGCCAAACTCCACCAGCAACGAAAGTCCCACCGACCGTCCAGACCCGGGAAGAGAGGAAAGTGGGGAGAGAAACCCTTATTAGTCTGTCTACAAAGTGACCGGCCAAACTCCACCAGCAACGAAAGCCCCACCGACCGTCCAGACCCAGGAAGAGAGGAAAGTGGGGAGAGAAACCCTTATTAGTCTGTCTACAAAGTGACCGGCCAAACTCCACCAGCAACGAAAGCCCCACCGACCGTCCAAACCCGGGAAGAGAGGAAACTGGGGAGAGAAACCCTTATTAGTCTGTCTACAAAGTGACCGGCCAAACTCCACCAGCAACGAAAGTCCCACCGACCGTCCAGACTCGGGAAGAGAGGAAAGTGGGGAGAGACACCCTTATTAGTCTGTCTACAAAGTGACCGGCCAAACTCCACCAGTAACGAAAGTCCCACCGACCGTCCAAACCCGGGAAGAGAGGAAAGTGGGGAGAGAAACCCTTATTAGTCTGTCTACAAAGTGACCGGCCAAACTCCACCAGCAACGAAAGTCCCACCGACCATCCAGACCCGGGAAGAGAGGAAAGTGGGGAGAGAAACCCTTATTAGTCTGTCTACAAAGTGACCGGCCAAACTCCACCAGCAACGAAAGTCCCACCGACCGTCCAGACTCGGGAAGAGAGGAAAGTGGGGAGAGACACCCTTATTAGTCTGTCTACAAAGTGACCGGCCAAACTCCACCAGCAACGAAAGTCCCACCGACCGTCCAGACCCGGGAAGAGAGGAAAGTGGGGAGAGACACCCTTATTAGTCTGTCTACAAAGTGACTGCCTCCAAAAGTAGGGATCCAGGCAGCAAATAAAATATAGAGGTCGATTTTACAGATCTAGGACAATGGGGTTTAGATTACATTGCAGATAAGAGGGTGAATCTGTCCAAGCCCCCATCATTCTCAAATTTACGGCTTGTTCACAAATAGCATTTTAGATGCACTTTTTTTTTAAATAATGCATTTTTGACCTCTGGTACGCTTTTTAAAAACCACATCAAATTTTTTTTGCAGCGCTATTGTGTTCACACATTGAGAATCTCCAGCACATTTTTCTGCTGCATAATCCAAAGTGCTGGTAGGAAAAATGTGTTTTCATTTTTTTTTTCTGTTAAATTTTCCCATTTTCAATGGTGAAAAACGCTGAAAGAATTGACAAGCTGCAGATTTGAAAACAAAACAAAAAAACCCCCACACGTTTTGAAGGTTCAAATCTGCAAGAAGAAAATAATCAGCGTGTGCAGATTTCAGGAATCTCATTCACAATGCTGCTGCAGATGCTGCTGCTGTTGATGCTGCAGATGCTGCTGGTGTTGATGCTGCTGCTGTTGATGCTGCAGATGCTGCTGCTGTTGATGCTGCAGATGCTGCTGCTGCTGATGCTGCTGCTGTTGATGCTGCAGATGCTGCTGCTGTTGATGCTGCTGCTGTTGATGCTGCAGATGCTGCTGGTGTTGATGCTGCAGATGCTGCTGCTGTTCTTGCTGCTGCTGTTGATGCTGCAGATGCTGCTGCTGCAGATGCTGCTGCTGTTGATGCTGCAGATGCTGCTGCTGTTGATGCTGCTGCTGTTGATGCTGCAGATGCTGCTGGTGTTGATGCTGCAGATGCTGCTGGTGTTGATGCTGCAGATGCTGCTGCTGTTCTTGCTGCTGCTGTTGATGCTGCAGAGGCTGCTGCTGTTGATGCTGCAGATGCTGCTGCTGCTGTTCTTGCTGCTGCAGAGGCTGCTGCTGCTGTTCTTGCTGCTGCTGTTCTTGCTGCTGCTGATGTTGTTGCTGCTGCAGCAAAATGCTGTTTTTTTGCCACAGCAAAAACACATGGGAAAATGTATCGTGTGCACAAGCCCCTACCAGTTTTCCCCTGCCATCAATTAATGGATAGCACTATAAAAAGGTGCACAATTGACATTTTTATTTTGCCATACTGTGCAGCACAGCAGGCGACTACAGCTGTGAACGATTGGCTGCAGCGGTCACATGCTGACAGCTTGTAATAGAGTATAGGAGCTTTACCGCTAAAACCCCAAGGGAAAGGGATTTCGATTTTTCTAGTTGGGTTTATTTGGGGGGGGGGGGGTCACTTGATACCCCCTGGATTGTGACAGGGGACGGAGCAGATGTGAGGAGGAGAACATGTAGCAGGTAGAACTATTTTTTTACATTTTGGAGAATCTACAGTTTCACCTACATACAAACCGCTCAGTCTCCCATGGACTTTACCCAGAGGGGCTCGGAGGCGTCCTACAGAGGAAGTGCGAGGCTGAACTGCATCCGGAAAGGCTTCTCTGAGCCAAACACATCTACATTTTACAATCTCACACGGAAGAGGTTTCTCCCTGAATTTACACACAATTGCTGTGGGGCATTTGTGGAATAAACTGCAAGAGACATTTCCAACCTCCTATCCTGCAATATACGGAGGTGGATTGTAATTTGCATTTCCGCAGTCCCTGAGGCTTCCAATCTTACTTGCTTAGATTTGCATAATCCCATTTATTACATTGGGAACAAGAAAATTGGTGCCCAAGATACTTACCCTGTTCTTAGGTCACTTTTTGTTGCCAATTCTAAGGGTAAGTTCACACAGTGCGTTTTCCGCGGCGTTTTTTCGGGTGCGTTTTTGGCCTCAAAACTGCATGACTTTGCTTCCCCAGCAAAGTCTATGAGTTTTCATTTTTGCTGTCCGCACACAACTTTTTTTTTAAGCTGCGTTTTTGAGCTTAAAGAAAAATGGACATGTCAATTCTTTCCTGCGTTTTTCTGCGTTTTCCCCCCATGCAATGCATTGGAAAAAACGCAGAAAAACACAAACCAAAAACACACCAAATTGCGGCAAAAACGCATGCGTTTTTTGCCTCTTTTTTCTGCCGCGGGTGTGTTTTTGTGAGTTTTTAGCGGCCAAAAACGCACAAAAATGCAGCGTCAAAAAAGCGCAGTGTGTGCACATAGCCTAAATCTGCCCTTATTTTCCTTAAATCCTGGTGGAATCGTTTACTCTGCTCTTCACTCAGGTCACCATGGTTTTCTGAGAATCAATCCCAGTGGCGACAATCCACCTGAAACTCCTTGCACAGTCAAGGTGACAGAAAAAGACTGTATTCTTCCTACTAACTCAGTGTAATCATCTGCTTTATTCTGTACAACCATAGTGAAAGGCGACCATGCATCTGCCGCAGCATTGTTCAATCATTGAAGTGTGGATCAGCAAAAATACCCGCCTTTACCTTCTCCATGGTCAGCACCGGAAATAGATGTAGTCGAAGCATCTTCACTCTTTGTTTAGCCTTTGAAACGGCTTCATTAACCCGTTCACGACCTTGGAAGTACTGGTACGTCCTATATTGTGTCCCTGCCTTTGATCAGCCAATGTGTGCCAGAGATCCGCCCGCAGCTATTAACCAGTTGAATCTCATTGTCAATCTCTAACAATTAAACATGCATCGGCGGGGAGCGCCTCATTTCCCGCTCCCATCAGCATGCCACTGACGTGATTATGGGGTGCCGATGGGTGGTCATGACAGCTGGGGTTCGCTGATGACCCAAGTCTGTCATGACTATCCTCCTGTGAATGCCAACTGAGCGCCACCATTCATAGGAGATCGTGATCTGGGCAATACAGAGCGCGCCTGATGCCCAGCACAGTACAAGTGATCGCACGATCGCAGCTTCAAATCACCTAAGGAACTAGTAAATACAAAGTTTTAAAACAGTTTTTAAAAAGGAACCAAACAGCAGAATTTTGCTACATAAAGAAAAGCCAGTGTCACACTAAGGCTCTGTGCCCACGTTGAGTATTTGTATGCAGTTACGCTGCGTATTGCACCGCAGCGTAACTGCATGCGTCCTGCGACCCCTGCACAATCAATGAAGATTGTGCCTAATCCATGCCCACGTTGTGTATTAGAACGCAGCGATTTGCACGCTGTCTCTATTCTGTCTATGGGAGAGGCAGCATCCAGTGCGCACGAATTCTGAAATCACCAAAGTTTCGGGACAGAGCTTTTCAGCTGCGCTCTGAAGAGGGCATGCAGTGACTTTTACACTGCTTTGCAGAGCGCACACACGTGGGCACATAGCCTGATGCTAGGAAGATGAACGCAATGATACCTTTAATTCACAGATTGGATACGTGATTGCTGAAAAATCTTTAATCCAAGTTACAAAAATGCACTGCTAGTTTGATTGGCGCAGGCATCGGGGCGGGAGTACGTGGCTCAGGTCTTGCGTTCTTCATCCGAACGTGTATGCTGTAATGTCTGCACCCGATTTCAGCATCAAATTTGCATCTTCTGGCAGAAAGCCAAAAGGGTGTGCAATTAGATGCAGATATGGTGCTGAAACTTTTACACCACATTACTGCACCCAATCTACACCTCCTGGCCAAAAAAAAAAAAAAAACAACCACAACAACAACAAAACCGCATGCGTTATGATGCAGTATTGATATGATTTTTTGCCAGGTGTAGATTGGGTGCAGGAATATGGTGTAAAAATTTCAGCACCAAATCTGCATCTTTTGGCAAAAAAAACAAAACACGGTTTTCTGCCAATATATATGTGTATATAGATGGGTGTGTGTGTGTAGGTGTGTGTGTGTTTAGGTGTGTGTAGGTGTGTGTAGGTGTGTGTGTAGGTGTGTGTGTAGGTGTGTGTGTAGGTGTGTGTGTGTAGGTGTGTGTGTGTAGGTGTGTGTGTGTAGGTGTGTGTGTGTAGGTGTGTGTGTATGTGTAGGTGTGTATGTATGTGTGTGTGTGTGTGTGTGTGTGTGTGTGTAGGTGTGTGTATGTAGGTGTGTGTGTGTAGGTGTGTGTGTGTAGGTGTGTGTAGGTGTGTGTGTGTAGGTGAGTGTGTGTGTAGGTGTGTGTGTGTGTAGGTGTGTGTGTGTAGGTGTGTGTGTGTAGGTGTGTGTGTGTAGGTGTAGGTGTGTGTAGGTGTAGGTGTGTGTGTGTAGGTGTGTGTGTGTAGGTGTGTGTGTAGGTGTGTGTGTAGGTGTGTGTGTAGGTGTGTGTGTGTGTGTAGGTGTGTGTGTGTAGGTGTGTGTGTGTATGTGTAGGTGTGTATGTATGTGTGTGTGTGTGTGTGTGTAGGTGTGTGTATGTAGGTGTGTGTGTGTGTGTAGGTGTGTGTGTGTAGGTGTGTGTAGGTGTGTGTGTGTGTGTGTGTGTGTGTGTAGGTGAGTGTGTGTGTAGGTGTGTGTGTAGGTGTGTGTGTGTAGGTGTGTGTGTGTGTAGGTGTGTGTGTAGGTGTGTGTGTGTAGGTGTGTGTGTGTGTGTAGGTGTGTGTGTGTAGGTGTGTGTGTGTAGGTGTGTGTGTGTAGGTGTGTGTGTGTGTAGGTGTGTGTGTGTGTAGGTGTGTAGGTGTGTGTGTGTAGGTGTGTGTGTGTAGGTGTGTGTGTAGGTGTGTGTAGGTGTGTGTGTGTGTGTGTAGGTGTGTGTGTGTGTGTGTGTGTGTAGGTGTGTGTGTGTGTGTGTAGGTGTGTGTGTGTGTAGGTGTGTGTAGGTGTGTGTGTAGGTGAGTGTGTGTGTAGGTGAGTGTGTGTGTAGGTGTGTGTGTGTGTGTGTGTGTAGGTGTGTGTGTAGGTGTGTGTGTAGGTGTGTGTGTAGGTGTGTGTGTGTAGGTGTGTGTGTGTAGGTGTGTGTGTGTAGGTGTGTGTGTGTGTAGGTGTGTGTGTGTGTAGGTGTATGTGTGTGTAGGTGTATGTGTGTGTAGGTGTATGTGTGTGTAGGTGTATGTGTGTGTAGGTGTATGTGTGTGTAGGTGTGTGTGTGTAGGTGTGTGTGTGTGTGTAGGTGTGTGTGTGTAGGTGTGTGTGTAGGTGTGTGTGTGTGTGTGTGTGTGTGTGTGTGTAGGTGTGTGTGTAGGTGTGTGTGTAGGTGTGTGTGTGTGGGTGTGTGTGTGTAGGTGTGTGTGTGTAGGTGTGTGTGTGTAGGTGTGTGTGTAGGTGTGTGTGTGTGTGTGTAGGTGTGTAGGTGTGTGTGTAGGTGTGTGTGTGTGTAGGTGTGTGTAGGTGTGTGTAGGTGTGTGTGTAGGTGAGTGTGTGTGTAGGTGAGTGTGTGTGTAGGTGTGTGTGTGTGTGTGTGTGTGTGTGTGTGTAGGTGTGTGTGTAGGTGTGTGTGTAGGTGTGTGTGTGTAGGTGTGTGTGTGTAGGTGTGTGTGTGTAGGTGTGTGTGTGTAGGTGTGTGTGTGTGTAGGTGTGTGTGTGTGTGTAGGTGTATGTGTGTGTAGGTGTATGTGTGTGTAGGTGTATGTGTGTGTAGGTGTATGTGTGTGTAGGTGTGTGTGTGTAGGTGTGTGTGTGTGTGTAGGTGTGTGTGTGTAGGTGTGTGTGTAGGTGTGTGTGTGTGTGTGTGTGTGTGTGTGTGTGTGTAGGTGTGTGTGTAGGTGTGTGTGTAGGTGTGTGTGTGTGGGTGTGTGTGTGTAGGTGTGTGTGTGTAGGTGTGTGTGTGTAGGTGTGTGTGTGTAGGTGTGTGTGTAGGTGTGTGTGTGTGTGTGTGTGTAGGTGTGTAGGTGTGTGTGTAGGTGTGTGTGTGTGTAGGTGTGTGTGTGTGTAGGTGTGTGTGTAGGTGTGTGTGTGTAGGTGTGTGTGTGTGTAGGTGTGTGTGTAGGTGTGTGTGTGTGTAGGTGTGTGTGTGTGTAGGTGTGTGTGTGTAGGTGTGTGTGTGTAGGTGTGTGTGTGTAGGTGTGTGTGTGTAGGTGTGTGTGTGTAGGTGTGTGTGTAGGTGTAGGTGTGTGTGTGTGTAGGTGTGTGTGTGTGTAGGTGTGTGTGTGTAGGTGTGTGTGTGTAGGTGTGTGTGTGTAGGTGTGTGTGTGTGTGTGTGTGTGTGTGTAGGTGTGTGTGTAGGTGTGTGTGTAGGTGTGTAGGTGTGTAGGTGTGTAGGTGTGTGTGTGTAGGTGTGTAGGTGTGTGTGTGTAGGTGTGTGTGTAGGTGTGTGTGTGTGTGTAGGTGTGTGTGTGTGTGTAGGTGTGTGTGTGTGTGTAGGTGTGTGTGTGTAGGTGTGTGTGTGTAGGTGTGTGTGTGTAGGTGTGTGTGTGTAGGTGTGTGTGTAGGTGTGTGTGTGTGTAGGTGTGTGTGTAGGTGTGTGTGTGTAGGTGTGTGTGTGTGTGTAGGTGTGTGTGTGTAGGTGTGTGTGTGTAGGTGTGTGTGTGTGTAGGTGTGTGTGTGTGTAGGTGTGTAGGTGTGTGTGTGTAGGTGTGTGTGTGTAGGTGTGTGTGTAGGTGTGTGTAGGTGTGTGTGTGTGTGTGTAGGTGTGTGTGTGTGTGTGTGTGTGTAGGTGTGTGTGTGTGTGTGTGTAGGTGTGTGTGTGTGTAGGTGTGTGTAGGTGTGTGTAGGTGTGTGTGTAGGTGAGTGTGTGTGTAGGTGAGTGTGTGTGTAGGTGTGTGTGTGTGTGTGTGTGTAGGTGTGTGTGTAGGTGTGTGTGTAGGTGTGTGTGTGTAGGTGTGTGTGTGTAGGTGTGTGTGTGTAGGTGTGTGTGTGTGTAGGTGTGTGTGTGTGTGTAGGTGTATGTGTGTGTAGGTGTATGTGTGTGTAGGTGTATGTGTGTGTAGGTGTATGTGTGTGTAGGTGTGTGTGTGTAGGTGTGTGTGTGTGTGTAGGTGTGTGTGTGTAGGTGTGTGTGTAGGTGTGTGTGTGTGTGTGTGTGTGTGTGTGTGTGTAGGTGTGTGTGTAGGTGTGTGTGTAGGTGTGTGTGTGTGGGTGTGTGTGTGTAGGTGTGTGTGTGTAGGTGTGTGTGTGTAGGTGTGTGTGTAGGTGTGTGTGTGTGTGTGTAGGTGTGTAGGTGTGTGTGTAGGTGTGTGTGTGTGTAGGTGTGTGTAGGTGTGTGTAGGTGTGTGTGTAGGTGAGTGTGTGTGTAGGTGAGTGTGTGTGTAGGTGTGTGTGTGTGTGTGTGTGTGTGTGTAGGTGTGTGTGTAGGTGTGTGTGTGTAGGTGTGTGTGTGTAGGTGTGTGTGTGTAGGTGTGTGTGTGTAGGTGTGTGTGTGTAGGTGTGTGTGTGTGTAGGTGTGTGTGTGTGTGTAGGTGTATGTGTGTGTAGGTGTATGTGTGTGTAGGTGTATGTGTGTGTAGGTGTATGTGTGTGTAGGTGTGTGTGTGTAGGTGTGTGTGTGTAGGTGTGTGTGTGTAGGTGTGTGTGTAGGTGTGTGTGTGTGTGTGTGTGTGTGTGTGTGTGTGTGTGTGTGTGTAGGTGTGTGTGTAGGTGTGTGTGTAGGTGTGTGTGTGTGGGTGTGTGTGTGTAGGTGTGTGTGTGTAGGTGTGTGTGTGTAGGTGTGTGTGTGTAGGTGTGTGTGTAGGTGTGTGTGTGTGTGTGTGTGTGTGTGTGTGTAGGTGTGTGTGTGTGTAGGTGTGTGTGTAGGTGTGTGTGTGTAGGTGTGTGTGTGTGTAGGTGTGTGTGTAGGTGTGTGTGTGTGTAGGTGTGTGTGTGTGTAGGTGTGTGTGTGTAGGTGTGTGTGTGTAGGTGTGTGTGTGTAGGTGTGTGTGTGTAGGTGTGTGTGTGTAGGTGTGTGTGTAGGTGTAGGTGTGTGTGTGTGTAGGTGTGTGTGTGTGTAGGTGTGTGTGTGTAGGTGTGTGTGTGTAGGTGTGTGTGTGTAGGTGTGTGTGTGTGTGTGTGTGTGTGTGTAGGTGTGTGTGTAGGTGTGTGTGTAGGTGTGTAGGTGTGTAGGTGTGTAGGTGTGTGTGTGTAGGTGTGTGTGTAGGTGTGTGTGTGTGTGTAGGTGTGTGTGTGTGTGTAGGTGTGTGTGTGTGTGTAGGTGTGTGTGTGTAGGTGTGTGTGTGTAGGTGTGTGTGTAGGTGTGTGTGTGTAGGTGTGTGTGTAGGTGTGTGTGTAGGTGTGTGTGTAGGTGTGTGTGTAGGTGTGTGTGTGTAGGTGTGTAGGTGTGTGTAGGTGTGTGTATGTATGCATGGGTGTGTGTGTAGGTGTGTGTGTGTAGGTGTGTGTAGGTGTGTGTGTGTAGGTGTGTGTAGGTGTGTATGTATGTATGGGTGTGTGTAGGTGTGTGTGTAGGTGTGTGTGTGTAGGTGTGTGTGTGTAGGTGTGTGTGTGTAGGGGTGTGTGTGTAGGTGTGTGTGTGTAGGTGTGTGTGTGTAGGGGTGTGTGTGTAGGGGTGTATGTGTAGGTGTGTGTGTGTAGGTAGGTGTGTGTGTAGGTGTGTGTGTGTAGGTGTGTGTGTGTGTAGGTGTGTGTAGGTGTGTGTGTAGGTGTGTGTGTGTGTAGGGGTGTGTGTGTAGGTGTGTGTGTGTGTAGGTGTGTGTGTAGGTGTGTGTGTGTAGGGGTGTGTGTGTAGGTGTGTGTATGTGTGTGTAGGTGTGTGTGTGTAGGTGTGTGTGTGTAGGTGTGTGTGTAGGTGTGTGTGTGTAGGTGTGTGTGTGTGTAGGTGTGTGTGTGTGTAGGTGTGTGTGTGTGTAGGTGTGTGTGTGTGTAGGTGTGTGTGTGTGTAGGTGTGTGTGTGTGTAGGTGTGTGTGTGTGTAGGTGTGTGTGTGTGTAGGTGTGTGTGTGTGTAGGTGTGTGTGTGTGTAGGTGTGTGTGTGTGTAGGTGTGTGTGTGTGTAGGTGTGTGTGTGTGTAGGTGTGTGTGTGTGTAGGTGTGTGTGTGTGTGTAGGTGTGTGTGTAGGTGTGTGTGTGTGTAGGTGTGTGTAGGTGTGTGTAGGTGTGTGTGTGTGTGTAGGTGTGTGTGTGTGTAGGTGTGTGTGTAGGTGTGTAGGTGTGTGTAGGTGTGTGTGTGTGTAGGTGTGTGTGTGTAGGTGTGTATGTATGGGTGTGTGTATGGGCGTGTGTGTGTGTAGGTGTGTGTGTGTAGGTGTGTGTGTAGGTGTGTGTGTGTAGGTGTGTGTGTGTGTGTGTGTAGGTGTGTAGGTGTGTGTAGGTGTGTATGTATGTATGGGTGTGTGTGTGTAGGTGTGTGTGTAGGTGTGTGTGTGTGTAGGTGTGTGTGTAGGTGTGTGTGTAGGTGTGTGTGTAGGTGTGTGTGTAGGTGTGTGTGTAGGTGTGTGTGTAGGTAGGTGCGTGTGTGTGTAGGTGTGTATGTATGTATGGGTGTGTGTAGGTGTGTGTGTAGGTGTGTGTGTAGGTGTGTGTGTAGGTGTGTGTGTAGGTGTGTGTGTAGGTGTGTAGGTGTGTATGTATGTATGGGTGTGTGTGTAGGTGTGTGTGTAGGTGTGTGTGTAGGGGTGTGTGTAGAGGTGTGTGTAGAGGTGTGTGTAGGTGTGTGTGTAGAGGTGTGTGTAGAGGTGTGTGTAGAGGTGTGTGTAGAGGTGTGTGTAGAGGTGTGTGTGTAGGTGTGCGTAGGTGTGCGTAGGTGTGCGTAGGTGTGTGTGTAGGTGTGCGTAGGTGTGCGTAGGTGTGCGTAGGTGTGCGTAGGTGTGCGTGTAGGTGTGCGTGTAGGTGTGCGTGTAGGTGTGTGTGTGTAGGTGTGTGTGTGTGTAGGTGTGTGTGTGTAGGTGTGTGTAGGTGTGTGTGTGTGTAGGTGTGTGTGTAGGTGTGTGTGTGTGTAGGTGTGTATGTATGTATGGGTGTGTGTATGGGTGTGTGTGTGTAGGTGTGTGTGTAGGTGTGTGTGTAGGTGTGTGTGTAGGTGTGTGTGTAGGTGTGTGTGTAGGTGTGTGTGTAGGTGTGTGTGTAGGTGTGTGTGTAGGTGTGTGTGTAGGTGTGTGTGTAGGTGTGTGTGTAGGTGTGTGTGTGTAGGTGTGTGTGTAGGTGTGTATGTATGTATGGGTGTGTGTGTAGGTGTGTGTGTAGGTGTGTGTGTAGAGGTGTGTGTAGAGGTGTGTGTAGAGGTGTGTGTAGAGGTGTGTGTAGAGGTGTGTGTAGAGGTGTGTGTAGAGGTGTGTGTAGAGGTGTGTGTAGAGGTGTGTGTAGGTGTGCGTAGGTGTGCGTAGGTGTGCGTAGGTGTGTGTGTAGGTGTGTGTAGGTGTGCGTAGGTGTGCGTAGGTGTGCGTGTAGGTGTGCGTGTAGGTGTGCGTGTAGGTGTGTGTGTGTGTGTAGGTGTGTGTGTGTAGGTGTGTGTAGGTGTGTGTAGGTGTGTGTGTGTGTAGGTGTGTGTGTAGGTGTGTGTAGGTGTGTAGGTGTGTGTGTGTAGGTGTGTGTGTAGGTGTGTGTGTGTGTGTATAGGTGTGTGTGTGTGTAGGTGTGTGTGTGTGTGTAGGTGTGTGTGTGTGTGTAGGTGTGTGTGTGTGTGTGTAGGTGTGTGTAGGTGTAGGTGTGTGTGTGTGTGTGTAGGTGTGTGTAGGTGTAGGTGTGTGTGTGTGTGTAGGTGTGTGTAGGTAGGTGTGTGTGTAGGTGTGTGTGTAGGTGTGTGTGTAGGTGTGTGTAGGTGTGTGTAGGTGTGTGTGTGTAGGTGTGTGTGTAGGTGTGTGTGTGTAGGTGTGTGTGTGCGCGACCCCCCGCACACACAGCGAACCCCCGCACACACAGCGAACCCCCGCACACACAGCGAACCCCCGCACACACAGCGAACCCCCGCCCACACAGCGAACCCCCGCACACACAGCGAACCCCCGCACACACAGCGAACCCCCGCACACAGCGCCGCTGCTGAGGACACGGGATGGGTCATCACTGACATGCACTGATCAGGGCCTTTCAGATGTCCACGTATCATGAAAAGGAAATTATTCTTTTGGAAAATGCCAGCAATTTAATTTCAAACAATGTTTGCTGCGCATTAATACTGAAATTCCATATATTTCATAATGTCAAAGGGAACAGAAACGGACGGAGAGAAGAGGAAAAAAAAAGGGCCGGTCACTTCTTTTTGCCGCTGCCGGCTTTCAAAGATGGAAGCGATTAAAAGTGATTTCAAAAGACAGAATATGTGCACAGCAGGTTCTCTTCACATTGTGTGTGCACAGCAGGCTCTCTTCACATTGTATGTGCACAGCAGGTTCTCTTCACATTGTGTGTGCACAGCAGGTCCTCTTCACATTGTGTGTGCACAGCAGGTCCTCTTCACATTGTGTGTGCACAGCAGGCTCTCTTCACATTGTATGTGCACAGCAGGTTCTCTTCACATTGTGTGTGCACAGCAGGCTCTCTTCACATTGTATGTGCACAGCAGGTTCTCTTCACATTGTGTGTGCACAGCAGGTTCTCTTCACATTGTGTGTGCACAGCAGGCTCTCTTCACATTGTATGTGCACAGCAGGCTCTCTTCACATTGTGTGTGCACAGCAGGTTCTCTTCACATTGTGTGTGCACAGCAGGCTCTCTTCACATTGTGTGTGCACAGCAGGTCCTCTTCACATTGTGTGTGCACAGCAGGTTCTCTTCACATTGTGTGTGCACAGCAGGTTCTCTTCACATTGTGTGTGCACAGCAGGTCCTCTTCACATTGTGTGTGCACAGCAGGTCCTCTTCACATTGTGTGTGCACAGCAGGTTCTCTTCACATTGTGTGTGCACAGCAGGTCCTCTTCACATTGTGTGTGCACAGGAGGCTCTCTTCACATTGTGTGTGCACAGCAGGTTCTCTTCACATTGTGTGTGCACAGCAGGTCCTCTTCACATTGTGTGTGCACAGCAGGTCCTCTTCACATTGTGTGTGCACAGCAGGTCCTCTTCACATTGTGTGTGCACAGCAGGTCCTCTTCACATTGTGTGTGCACAGCAGGTCCTCTTCACATTGTGTGTGCACAGCAGGCTCTCTTCACATTGTGTGTGCACAGCAGGTCCTCTTCACATTGTGTGTGCACAGCAGGCTCTCTTCACATTGTGTGTGCACAGCAGGTTCTCTTCACATTGTGTGTGCACAGCAGGTTCTCTTCACATTGTGTGTGCACAGCAGGTTCTCTTCACATTGTGTGTGCACAGCAGGTCCTCTTCACATTGTGTGTGCACAGCAGGTCCTCTTCACATTGTGTGTGCACAGCAGGTCCTCTTCACATTGTGTGTGCACAGCAGGCCCTCTTCACATTGTGTGTGCACAGCAGGCTCTCTTCACATTGTGTGTGCACAGCAGGTCCTCTTCACATTGTGTGTGCACAGCAGGTCCTCTTCACATTGTGTGTGCACAGCAGGTCCTCTTCACATTGTGTGTGCACAGCAGGTCCTCTTCACATTGTGTGTGCACAGCAGGCCCTCTTCACATTGTGTGTGCACAGCAGGCTCTCTTCACATTGTGTGTGCACAGCAGGTTCTCTTCACATTGTGTGTGCACAGCAGGTCCTCTTCACATTGTGTGTGCACAGCAGGTCCTCTTCACATTGTGTGTGCACAGCAGGCTCTCTTCACATTGTGTGTGCACAGCAGGCTCTCTTCACATTGTGTGTGCACAGCAGGTCCTCTTCACATTGTGTGTGCACAGCAGGCTCTCTTCACATTGTGTGTGCACAGCAGGTCCTCTTCACATTGTGTGTGCACAGCAGGCTCTCTTCACATTGTGTGTGCACAGCAGGTCCTCTTCACATTGTGTGTGCACAGCAGGCTCTCTTCACATTGTGTGTGCACAGCAGGTTCTCTTCACATTGTGTGTGCACAGCAGGTCCTCTTCACATTGTGTGTGCACAGCAGGTCCTCTTCACATTGTGTGTGCACAGCAGGTTCTCTTCACATTGTGTGTGCACAGCAGGTCCTCTTCACATTGTGTGTGCACAGGAGGCTCTCTTCACATTGTGTGTGCACAGGAGGCTCTCTTCACATTGTGTGTGCACAGCAGGTCCTCTTCACATTGTGTGTGCACAGCAGGTTCTCTTCACATTGTGTGTGCACAGCAGGTCCTCTTCACATTGTGTGTGCACAGGAGGCTCTCTTCACATTGTGTGTGCACAGCAGGTTCTCTTCACATTGTGTGTGCACAGCAGGTCCTCTTCACATTGTGTGTGCACAGGAGGCTCTCTTCACATTGTGTGTGCACAGCAGGTCCTCTTCACATTGTGTGTGCACAGCAGGCTCTCTTCACATTGTGTGTGCACAGCAGGTCCTCTTCACATTGTGTGTGCACAGCAGGTTCTCTTCACATTGTGTGTGCACAGCAGGTCCTCTTCACATTGTGTGTGCACAGCAGGTTCTCTTCACATTGTGTGTGCACAGCAGGCTCTCTTCACATTGTGTGTGCACAGCAGGTCCTCTTCACATTGTGTGTGCACAGCAGGCTCTCTTCACATTGTGTGTGCACAGCAGGCTCTCTTCACATTGTGTGTGCACAGCAGGTTCTCTTCACATTGTGTGTGCACAGCAGGTCCTCTTCACATTGTGTGTGCACAGCAGGTCCTCTTCACATTGTGTGTGCACAGCAGGTTCTCTTCACATTGTGTGTGCACAGCAGGTCCTCTTCACATTGTGTGTGCACAGGAGGCTCTCTTCACATTGTGTGTGCACAGCAGGTTCTCTTCACATTGTGTGTGCACAGCAGGTCCTCTTCACATTGTGTGTGCACAGCAGGTCCTCTTCACATTGTGTGTGCACAGCAGGTCCTCTTCACATTGTGTGTGCACAGCAGGTCCTCTTCACATTGTGTGTGCACATCAGGCTCTCTTCACATTGTGTGTGCACAGCAGGTCCTCTTCACATTGTGTGTGCACAGCAGGCTCTCTTCACATTGTGTGTGCACAGCAGGTTCTCTTCACATTGTGTGTGCACAGCAGGTTCTCTTCACATTGTGTGTGCACAGCAGGCTCTCTTCACATTGTGTGTGCACAGCAGGTTCTCTTCACATTGTGTGTGCACAGCAGGTCCTCTTCACATTGTGTGTGCACAGCAGGTCCTCTTCACATTGTGTGTGCACAGCAGGTTCTCTTCACATTGTGTGTGCACAACAGGTTCTCTTCACATTGTGTGTGCACAGCAGGTCCTCTTCACATTGTGTGTGCACAGCAGGTCCTCTTCACATTGTGTGTGCACAGCAGGCTCTCTTCACATTGTGTGTGCACAGCAGGTTCTCTTCACATTGTGTGTGCACAGCAGGCTCTCTTCACATTGTGTGTGCACAGCAGGTTCTCTTCACATTGTGTGTGCACAGCAGGTTCTCTTCACATTGTGTGTGCACAGCAGGCTCTCTTCACATTGTGTGTGCACAGCAGGCTCTCTTCACATTGTGTGTGCACAGCAGGTTCTCTTCACATTGTGTGTGCACAGCAGGCTCTCTTCACATTGTGTGTGCACAGCAGGTCCTCTTCACATTGTGTGTGCACAGCAGGTTCTCTTCACATTGTGTGTGCACAGCAGGTTCTCTTCACATTGTGTGTGCACAGCAGGTCCTCTTCACATTGTGTGTGCACAGCAGGTCCTCTTCACATTGTGTGTGCACAGCAGGTTCTCTTCACATTGTGTGTGCACAGCAGGTCCTCTTCACATTGTGTGTGCACAGGAGGCTCTCTTCACATTGTGTGTGCACAGCAGGTTCTCTTCACATTGTGTGTGCACAGCAGGTCCTCTTCACATTGTGTGTGCACAGCAGGTCCTCTTCACATTGTGTGTGCACAGCAGGTCCTCTTCACATTGTGTGTGCACAGCAGGTCCTCTTCACATTGTGTGTGCACAGCAGGTCCTCTTCACATTGTGTGTGCACAGCAGGCTCTCTTCACATTGTGTGTGCACAGCAGGTCCTCTTCACATTGTGTGTGCACAGCAGGCTCTCTTCACATTGTGTGTGCACAGCAGGTTCTCTTCACATTGTGTGTGCACAGCAGGTCTCTTCACATTGTGTGTGCACAGCAGGTTCTCTTCACATTGTGTGTGCACAGCAGGTCCTCTTCACATTGTGTGTGCACAGCAGGTCCTCTTCACATTGTGTGTGCACAGCAGGCTCTCTTCACATTGTGTGTGCACAGCAGGTTCTCTTCACATTGTGTGTGCACAGCAGGTCCTCTTCACATTGTGTGTGCACAGCAGGTCCTCTTCACATTGTGTGTGCACAGCAGGTTCTCTTCACATTGTGTGTGCACAGCAGGTCCTCTTCACATTGTGTGTGCACAGGAGGCTCTCTTCACATTGTGTGTGCACAGCAGGCTCTCTTCACATTGTGTGTGCACAGCAGGTCCTCTTCACATTGTGTGTGCACAGCAGGTCTCTTCACATTGTGTGTGCACAGCAGGTCCTCTTCACATTGTGTGTGCACAGCAGGCTCTCTTCACATTGTGTGTGCACAGCAGGTCTCTTCACATTGTGTGTGCACAGCAGGTCCTCTTCACATTGTGTGTGCACAGCAGGCTCTCTTCACATTGTGTGTGCACAGCAGGTCCTCTTCACATTGTGTGTGCACAGCAGGCTCTCTTCACATTGTGTGTGCACAGCAGGTCCTCTTCACATTGTGTGTGCACAGCAGGTTCTCTTCACATTGTGTGTGCACAGCAGGTCCTCTTCACATTGTGTGTGCACAGCAGGTTCTCTTCACATTGTGTGTGCACAGCAGGTCTCTTCACATTGTGTGTGCACAGCAGGTCCTCTTCACATTGTGTGTGCACAGCAGGCTCTCTTCACATTGTGTGTGCACAGCAGGTCCTCTTCACATTGTGTGTGCACAGCAGGTTCTCTTCACATTGTGTGTGCACAGCAGGTCCTCTTCACATTGTGTGTGCACAGCAGGTCCTCTTCACATTGTGTGTGCACAGCAGGTCTCTTCACATTGTGTGTGCACAGCAGGTCCTCTTCACATTGTGTGTGCACAGCAGGCTCTCTTCACATTGTGTGTGCACAGCAGGTTCTCTTCACATTGTGTGTGCACAGCAGGTCCTCTTCACATTGTGTGTGCACAGCAGGTCTCTTCACATTGTGTGTGCACAGCAGGTCTCTTCACATTGTGTGTGCACAGCAGGTCCTCTTCACATTGTGTGTGCACAGCAGGCTCTCTTCACATTGTGTGTGCACAGCAGGTCCTCTTCACATTGTGTGTGCACAGCAGGCTCTCTTCACATTGTGTGTGCACAGCAGGTTCTCTTCACATTGTGTGTGCACAGCAGGTCCTCTTCACATTGTGTGTGCACAGCAGGCTCTCTTCACATTGTGTGTGCACAGCAGGTTCTCTTCACATTGTGTGTGCACAGCAGGTCCTCTTCACATTGTGTGTGCACAGCAGGTCCTCTTCACATTGTGTGTGCACAGCAGGTTCTCTTCACATTGTGTGTGCACAGCAGGTTCTCTTCACATTGTGTGTGCACAGCAGGTCCTCTTCACATTGTGTGTGCACAGCAGGTCCTCTTCACATTGTGTGTGCACAGCAGGTTCTCTTCACATTGTGTGTGCACAGCAGGCTCTCTTCACATTGTGTGTGCACAGCAGGCTCTCTTCACATTGTGTGTGCACTGCACAGCAGGTTCTCTTCACATTGTGTGTGCACAGCAGGTTCTCTTCACATTGTGTGTGCACAGCAGGTTCTCTTCACATTGTGTGTGCACAGCAGGTTCTCTTCACATTGTGTGTGCACAGCAGGCTCTCTTCACATTGTGTGTGCACAGCAGGTCCTCTTCACATTGTGTGTGCACAGCAGGTTCTCTTCACATTGTGTGTGCACAGCAGGTTCTCTTCACATTGTGTGTGCACAGCAGGTTCTCTTCACATTGTGTGTGCACAGCAGGTCCTCTTCACATTGTGTGTGCACAGCAGGTCTTCTTCACATTGTGTGTGCACAGCAGGTCCTCTTCACATTGTGTGTGCACAGCAGGTTCTCTTCACATTGTGTGTGCACAGCAGGTTCTCTTCACATTGTGTGTGCACAGCAGGTCCTCTTCACATTGTGTGTGCACAGCAGGTCCTCTTTACATTGTGTGTGCACAGCAGGTCCTCTTCACATTGTGTGTGCACAGCAGGTCCTCTTCACATTGCTGCGCAAATGTCCATCATTGTGTATGTCAGGCTAAGTTCACATTTCCGTTGTTTGCAATCCGTCAGGTCCATCAGCAACGGATCAGTTGTTTTTTAGATGTCAACTGATGCAACTGATGTGTTTTTCACAGGATTCCTTTCACAGAAATCCTGTGAAAAAACGGATCAGTTGCGTCCGTTACATCCGCTGTGCGTCCGTTTTTTGACGGATCAGTCATGATCCGTTTCTGTTTGGGACAGCCCAGTGGGCGTGAATAATGAATTGCACTCATAATATATATGTTAGTGCTCACTTCAGTTATCCTATTCAGTTATATGTAGTTTTTTTCTGAATGTGAACACAGCTCCGCCCCTTTCGGCCATGTTTTTTTCCATCTCCTATATAAGACAGTCCTTGGTTACCCCTCTCCACCCATAGCAGTTTTTAATTGCAATGAGATGACACACAGTTAGGGTCACAGAGCTAAGGACCCCAATATAGAGATATACCTTGACGAGGCCTTGGGGCTCAGTTACATTGATCAATGCGATTGCTAAATATCTCCTTTTCCTAATATTCATGGCAGGTATGCAATTCATTATTCACATGTTCAAATTAGCAAGTAGCATTTTTCATTGTATATTCCAATATTTTTCCATATGCTTGAGGCATTATACCATTATCTAAGTTTGATGTGCAGCCTTATTCTTATATATAGTATGCATTTTTGGCTTGCACTCATATATATATATATATTAGTGCTCACTTCAGTTATCTTATTCAGTTGTATCAATGAGAGCAGACGCCTGTGCATGCACGGCCCCTGCACAATGCATATCAATGAGAACAGACGCCTGTGCATGCACGGCCCCTGCACAATGCATATCAATGAGATCAGATGCCTGTGCATGCACGGCCCCTGCACAATGCATATCAATGAGAGCAGACACCTGTGCATGCACGGCCCCTGCACAATGCATATTAATGAGATCAGGCGCCTGTGCATGCACGGCCCCTGCACAATGCATATCAATGAGATCAGACACCTGGTGCATGCACGGCCCCTGCACAATGCATATCAATGAGATCAGACGCCTGTGCATGCATGGCCCCTGCACAATGCATATCAATGAGATCAGACACCTGTGCATGCACGGCCCCTGCACAATGCATATCAATGAGATCAGACACCTGTGCATGCACGGCCCCTGCACAATGCATATCAATGAGATCAGACACCTGTGCATGCACGGCCCCTGCACAATGCATATCAATGAGATCAGACACCTGTGCATACACGGCCCCTGCACAATGCATATCAATGAGATCAGACGCCTGTGCATGCACGGCCCCTGCACAATGCATATCAATGAGATCAGACACCTGTGCATGCACGGCCCCTGCACAATGCATATCAATGAGATCAGACACCTGTGCATGCACGGCCCCTGCACAATGCATATCAATGAGAACAGACGCCTGTGCATGCACGGCCCCTGCACAATGCATATCAATGAGATCAGACGCCTGTGCATGCACGGCCCCTGCACAATGCATATCAATGAGAGCAGACACCTGTGCATGCACGGCCCCTGCACAATGCATATTAATGAGATCAGACGCCTGTGCATGCATGGCCCCTGCACAATGCATATCAATGAGATCAGACACCTGTGCATGCACGGCCCCTGCACAATGCATATCAATGAGATCAGACACCTGTGCATGCACGGCCCCTGCACAATGCATATCAATGAGATCAGACACCTGTGCATGCACGGCCCCTGCACAATGCATATCAATGAGAGCAGACACCTGTGCATGCACGTCCCCTGCACAATGCATATCAATGAGATCAGACACCTGTGCATGCACGTCCCCTGCACAATGCATATCAATGAGATCAGACACCTGTGCATGCACGACCCCTGCACAATGCATACCAATGAGATCAGACACCTGTGCATGCACGGCCCCTGCACAATACATATCAATGAGATCAGACGCCTGTGCATGCACGGCCCCTGCACAATGCATATCAATGAGATCAGACGCCTGGTGCATGCACGGCCCCTGCACAATGCAGATCAATGAGATCAGACGCCTGTGCATGCACGGCCCCTGCACAATGCATATCAATGAGAGCAGAAACCTGGTGCATGCACGGCCCCTGCACAATGCATATCAATGAGATCAGACGCCTGTGCATGCACGGCCCCTGCACAATACATATCAATGAGATCAGACGCCTGTGCATGCACGGCCCCTGCACAATGCATATCAATGAGATCAGACACCTGTGCATGCACGGCCCCTGCACAATGCATATCAATGAGAGCAGACACCTGTGCATGCACGTCCCCTGCACAATGCATATCAATGAGATCAGACACCTGTGCATGCACGGCCCCTGCACAATGCATACCAATGAGATCAGACACCTGTGCATGTACGGCCCCTGCACAATACATATCAATGAGATCAGACGCCTGTGCATGCACGGCCCCTGCACAATGCATATCAATGAGATCAGACGCCTGGTGCATGCACGGCCCCTGCACAATGCAGATCAATGAGATCAGACGCCTGTGCATGCACGGCCCCTGCACAATGCATATCAATGAGAGCAGAAACCTGGTGCATGCACGGCCCCTGCACAATGCATATCAATGAGATCAGACGCCTGTGCATGCACGGCCCCTGCACAATACATATCAATGAGATCAGACGCCTGTGCATGCACGGCCCCTGCACAATACATATCAATGAGAACAGACGCCTGTGCATGCACGGCCCCTGCACAATGCATATCAATGAGAGCAGAAACCTGTGCATGCACGGCCCCTGCACAATGCAGATCAATGAGATCAGACGCCTGTGCATGCACGGCCCCTGCACAATGCATATCAATGAGAGCAGAAACCTGGTGCATGCACGGCCCCTGCACAATGCATATCAATGAGATCAGACGCCTGTGCATGCACGGCCCCTGCACAATGCATATCAATGAGAGCAGACGCCTGTGCATGCACGGCCCTTCCACAATGTATATCAATGAGATCAGACACCTGTGCATGCACGGCCCCTGCACAATGCATATCAATGAGAGCAGATGCCTGTGCATGCACGGCCCCTGCACAATGCATATCAATGAGAGCAGAAACCTGTGCATGCACGTCCCCTGGACAATGCATATCAATGAGATCAGACGCCTGTGCATGCACGGCCCCTGCACAATGCATATCAATGAGATCAGACGCCTGTGCATGCACGGCCCCTGCACAATGCATATCAATGAGAACAGACGCCTGTGCATGCACGGCCCCTGCACAATGCATATCAATGAGAGCAGACGCCTGTGCATGCACGGCCCCTGCACAATGCATATCAATGAGAACAGACGCCTGTGCATGCACGGCCCCTGCACAATGCATATCAATGAGAGCAGACGCCTGTGCATGCACGGCCCTTCCACAATGTATATCAATGAGATCAGACGCCTGTGCATGCACGGCCCCTGCACAATGCATATCAATGAGAGCAGATGCCTGTGCATGCACGGCCCCTGCACAATGCATATCAATGAGAGCAGAAACCTGTGCATGCACGGCCCCTGCACAATGCATATCAATGAGAACAGACGCCTGTGCATGCACGTCCCCTGGACAATGCATATCAATGAGATCAGACGCCTGTGCATGCACGGCCCCTGCACAATGCATATCAATGAGAGCAGAAACCTGTGCATGCACGGCCCCTGCACAATGCATATCAATGAGAACAGACGCCTGTGCATGCACGGCCCCTGCACAATGCATATCAATGAGATCAGACGCCTGTGCATGCACGGCCCCTGCACAATGCATATCAATGAGAGCAGACACCTGTGCATGCACGGCCCCTGCACAATGCATATCAATGAGAGCAGACGCCTGTGCATGCACGGCCCTTCCACAATGTATATCAATGAGATCAGACGCCTGTGCATGCACGGCCCCTGCACAATGCATCTCAATGAGAGCAGACGCCTGTGCATGCACGGCCCCTGCACAATGCATATCAATGAGAGCAGACGCCTGTGCATGCACGGCCCCTGCACAATGCATATCAATG